>NC_091484.1:53020304-53171819 GCF_947461875.1 Haliaeetus albicilla | reverse complement strand
AAGCCCAGGAAACACACCTAATAATTCTTTACAAGGCTGGAGGGAGAACAACAGCCTTGTCACAGCTGTGCCTACACCTTCTCTAAACCATTCAGGCTCCAGAAGATGAGGAACAAACCCAAAAGGTTAACTGCCTTCTCAATGAAATGAGGAACCAGTTTTTAGGCTGTGTCTGCCTCAGAGGGACTGTTGTGCAACTGTCATTCTTTTCATGGAAGTAATACTGCTTCAAAGCCTCTGCAGACAGCATGGAGAAGGACCATGCTCTACCTCCCCTCCTTGCAGATCCTGCTTGATCCTAATGGATGATCCTTGCTCTGTGCTTTTGAGCAAGTGGATCCCATCCTCCACCCAAGAGATGAGAGGCTACTCTATCCTAGAATAAAACAAAAAATGTTGTAGTCAGCCCCCTTGTGCAGAACCCAGCCTGCTCTTTTAGTTGCAGTGGGAAATACGTAATTGAATGAGATCCTGGTACATCTGGTGTCACTTGGTGGAAAATGAGAGCTCTGACATTAGCAGCCTTGACCTCAAACTCCTTTAAACTAGCTGCAAGTCATCTCACAGTGCCTTTGACCCATCTTTGTGTCCTGACATCTGAAACTAGCAGTGATCCATGAATTCGGAGACAAGCCCTGTAACACCTGTGTGCAAATTAAATCCTTTGTTGGCTGGAAATGAAAACCTTCCTCTAAGTCTTTCCTCTCTGGAAAAGATCCTAGCCATGTTTTACACATGAACAACGGCTGTATTGAGCTGATTTATGCGTTCCCTTCAAGTAACGAAATAGTTCTAAACTTATTTGCAAATATATGACTATCAGTATGTTACAACTGAGCTTTAACATGAGAACAGAAGGAAACTATCCCACTAATGAACAGCACCATGATTTCCCCAGTCAAGTCAGTGAAAAGGCAGTGGCCAATTTTTCTCTATTTGCCATTTTCACATATTCCTAGTTCTCACTTTACCATATGTATCATTTCAGTAGTATTTGAATATACTTTGAATTAACAATGCTCAAATTAGAAGTTATAGATATGAAAATGTAAAAAGGGGGAAAGCTGGGTTAGCAGTGCTTCCAATGGTACAATGAAGACACAGCTTTTCGTTTTCTTCAGAAACAAAACATGCTTTTTCCTACCATCCCTATAATTCCTTCTTTAGCCTAATGGATGATGCCTATTCAGTATATACAAGAAAACAAATATTCAGCACCTTCTATTACATCTTTAGTAATCTTTGGCAAACTCTGGCTTTGTAGCATGGACCAATCTCTGCTGGAATTAAAGACAAGATTAAGAAGAATGTGCGTTGCAGAAGTAGCAGTTATTAATCCTCAGTGCTCTAATTAGCACTTAATCTTTCTAATCCTCTAAGTAGATACAAAATCAGGGCTGTAATAGACACGGGCCATAATGTGGAAAGCCTTTGATTAGTAGTGTTAAAAAGATGTACAGAAAAAAAACACTGCTCTGTTACTTCACACTTCTCAATTTGTTTCTTGGCACTTGTGACTCAAAGAAAGGAAAAAGATTCACATGCCAAAATCCCCTCTGTTTTAACTCACACTACTAATGTACTGGGTCAAAAATGATGCAGCTGAAAATTCTCCTGTTCATCACCTCTCTATCTTCAATTCTATAGCTGAGCCACAGTTTAAGAAGCTGGCCAATTGTGCCCCTCTATAGTCTCCTTTAATTGGCTCATTTCCATAGGAGAGGCCACCTGCCTGGGGTAGAGGAGTGTCAGCTGCTTGCCCTCAGACTAACTGGAGAAGGAGCCAAGTGGCTGGGTTGGGTAGAATGAAGAGGGTTTGCCACACCCCACGTTATTACCCGCCATAAAGATGAATGGGGATGCACCCCAAGCTGGGTCTTTGTTCACCAAGTGTATCTTCACAGCCTGACCCAAGCACCTGGGCAGAGCCTTCCAATGGCAACCCTGAGCCCCCCTTCTCCCTCCCAAGAGCTGCTCCCAAGGTTGTGTAAAGCCATGTTTTATTTATTACAATGACGAATTGTAGATCTCCTCTGAAGTACTTAAGAATCCCTCCTTCAAAATCAGTAGTAGCTGGATCCTTTCCAGAGAATCCTTTTGCTCGCTCACACACACACTAAGAGTTACTATGAAAACTGAAGAAAGGATCTAGATGAAGAAACTTGTAATGAAATGGATATGTCAGTGAAGTAGAAGTCTCAGTGTGAATTCCCACTGGCCACTATTAATAGAAGATGGAATTCTCTTTTGCTGCAATACAATAGACTGTCTCCACAAATAATGTCACTTTTCAACCAGACCCTGGCAGCCACTTGCCCATCTATCTTATTTTAAATAAACTTAGCATAAATTCACTCTGAGACACAGTTAATTCAGTTGTATGTCCTAGTCATAAACCTCCAAAACAGTGGTCACTCTTCCTGCAAGTTAATGCCCTACTGAAGGCCTACTGGAAGTGAGAGAATAGTAATTATTCTTGTAAAATGTGTCGCACTTGAGCCATGAAGCTTCACACTTATTTTAAGTCTATAATTGCATGTTGTTGCTGTGGATACTCTTTTCTTTTTTTATTTTCCTCACCCCGCTTGCCTTCTAAAGTTTGCCACATCAGAGCTCAGAATGGGTCCAGCTCCTCTAAGTTGGGCACAAGCAGATCCCTGCACTTATGAATAGCCTCACTGGTCTCAGTAGCAGCTGCTGGGTTTTGACAACTCTTTCAGATCTCAGTACTTGGTTTGGAGCTGAACTTTTTCTGAAGGTCTGGCCCCAACTGCGGAGCTGGAGACTTTTTGAAATTTTAGCCCTTAAACATGGTTGTTTCATATCTCATTTCTTGTCATCTCCACACAGACGTTCAGGTCTTACTGTCTCCCTCCAGTTAGTTACTCAGCAACAACATGCTCAAAACAAACACTCATCTTCTATGAAACACAGAAAGCACTGAAGATTTTGCCTGTGACTGCGTGAAGAACTCCATGCGCTGATGCTGCATCACAGATAATGTGCAGGTTGAAAACACAGCGCAAACCCACCTTCCAGAGTGGAGTCTCAAAATTGCCTTGACCTATTGTCTTCACAAATGGAAGCCGGGGGACATATACATTGTGGTGGGTTGACTTTGGTTGCCCACCCAGCCACTCTCTCACTCCCCCTTCCTGAACAGGATGGGGGAGAAAATAAGATGATAAAGCTCATGGGTTGAAATAAGGATGGGGGATCACTTACCAGTTACCATCCTGGGCAAAACAGACTCAGCTTGGGGAAAATTAATTTAGTTTACTGCCAATTAAAATAGATTTGGATCATGAGAAACAAAGACAAAATTTAAATAATACCTTTGCTCCTCTCCTTTTTCCTGGGCTCAACTTCACTCCTTCATTCCCAACTCCTCTACCTCCCCTCCAGCCAAGTGCCTCAGGGGGATGGGTATGGGGGGTAATTATCAGTCCATAGCAGATCTTCTCTGCTGCTCCTTCCTCCTCACACTTTTCCCCTGCTCCAGCATGGGTTTTCTCCATGGGCTGCAGTCCTTCAGGACAAACCTGCTCCAACATGGCCTCTACATGGGCCACAGTTCCTTTAGGAAATATCCACATGCTCCAGCATGGGGTCCTTCATGGGCTACAGTGTGGATATCTGCTCCGGCATGGTCCTCTCCATGGGCTGCAGGGAAGTAACTGTTCCACCATGGTCTCTCCATAGTCTGCAGGGGAATATCTGCTCTGGCCCCTGGAGCACCTCCTTCCCCCCTTTCTTTCTCACCTTGGTCCTCGCAGGGTTGTTTCTCACACTTGTTTTTCCTCATTCCTCTCTCTGCCATGTGGTGTTTTGCCCTTTCTTAAATATGTTTTCCCAGAGGCACCAACAGCATGGCTGATGGGCTCAGCTGTGTCCTGCAGTGGGTCTGCTATGGAACCATCTGTGTCTGGCACAGGGCAGCCCCTGGTCTCTTCTCATAGAAGCCACCCCTGTAGTGCCCCCACTACCAAAACCTTGCCACCTACACCTGATTCATACATGTATTTAGAAACATTGGTAGCTTAGTAGCCAAAATTCAGATGTTTCTTGTATGACATGCCTGGGATTAAGTCTTTGCTTTGCCCAATAGGCAAATCATAGAATCATTTAGGTTGGAAAAGACCTTCAAGATCATCAAGTCCAACCATCAACCATGCCCACTAAACCATGTTCTGGAGTGCCTTGTCTACGCGCTTTTTGAATACCTCCAGGGATGGTGACTCAACCACTTCCCTGGGCAGCCTGTTCCAATACCTGACAACCCTTTCAGTAAAGAAATTTTTCCTAATATCCAACCTAAACCTCCCTTGCCACAACTTCAGGCCATTTCCTCTCGTCCTGTCTCCAGCCACCTGACAGAAGAGACCAGCACCCACCTCACTACAGCCTCCTTTCAGGTAGTTGTAGAGAGCGACAAGGTCTCCCCTCAGCCTCCTTTTCTCCAGTCTAAACAGCCCCAGTTCCCTCAGCCGCTCCTCACAGGACTTGTGCTCCAGGCCCCTCACCAACTTGGCTGCCCTCTTCTGGACAGGCTCCAGCACCTCCATGTCTTTCCTGTAGTGAGGGGCCCAAAACTGAACACAGCACTCGAGGTGCGGCCTCACCAGTGCCGAGTACAGGGGAACACTCACCTCCCTGCTCCTGCTGGCCACACTATTTCTGATACAGGCCAGGATGCCGTTAGCCTTCTTGGCCACCTGGGCACACTGCTGGCTCATATTCAGCAAGCTGTCAACCAGCACCCCCAGGTCTTTTTCTGCTGGGCAGCTTTCCGGCAACTCTTCCCCAAACCTGTAGCGCTGCATGGGGTTCTTGTGACCGAAGTGCAGGACCCAGCACTTGGCCATGTTGAACTTCATACAATTGGCTTCAGCCCATCGATCCAGCCTGTCCAGATCCCTCTGTAGAGCCTTCCTACCCTCGAGTAGATCAACCCTCCCTCTCAACTTGGCGTCGTCTGCAGACTTACTGAGGGTGCACTCAATCTCCTCATCCAGATCATTGATAAAGATATTAAACAGAACCGGCCCCAATACTGAGCCCTGGGGACCACTTGTGACCTGCCACCAAATGGATTTAACTCCATTCACCACAACCCTTTGGGCTCATCCATCCAGCCAGTTTTTCACCCAGCAAAGAGTACACTTTAATGCTTTAACCAGTAAAGTGTTGGGTGATCTGGGGTACGTTATTTGTTGGACCAGGCACCAGAAGCATAGCGTTAATATGCTAGCTGAATGTTCATTATCATCATGACATAGGACTGATTTGTTTCTGGATATCTAGAGCAGCCATCCTGTCTTACCTTGGCATTTATGGATATGAGACACTGTTTTAAAGTTATTGGCTAATTTGGGTTCCTCTTGTGTTTTCTGGTGATAGAAAATCTAGTGATAGATTCCTTACCTTGGAGATCCATTGCTGAGGATGCTGAGAAGTGGTAAATGCTTGCCTAGACCAGAGGTAGGAGCTTGGTTCTTGTCAGGTCAACTACACAGGCGGTGTACACTATTTCTGGCAGTGATCCCAGAGAATGGTCTGTGATGCCTGTGCCAAATGGTATGGATTAGGTCATCTTACCTCCTATGTTAAAATCTCTTGGAGCAGTCAGTTGTACTCATATTACTTCTTGTCAGGCTCACGGTGTACTGTGGTAGCTATCATCATCTTATACGATGAGACAGCATGAATTCTTCTTGCATGCATGTCACAGACTTCTTACCTGTGAGTGTGAGATGTGCTGGGATTCACTTGGAGAGTTGGTTGAGGCCAAGAAAGCTGAACCCAGCACAGCCCTGTGAGGCGGGATATGGACCCTAGCCCAGACTGTCCTTCAGTCTGTGCCCAAGTTTCCAGGCCAATGGAACTACTTGATTTGATCCAGATGTGAACTGGGTGTGATATAACATGCTTACAGTTCAGACTGATCAGGAATAAGGATCTTTTCTTGTCTGCATTTTGGTCTTTGCTACATTGGGTAATGTGGAAAGCTTGGATTCAGGGCTGTGGATTTCCAAACAGGCAGGATTCCTAGGAGTTACGCACTGAAGTGTTTGCATACATTTTAAGGGTGTAAGAATTGCTGTTTAAGCTAAGATGCAATAAATTTGACATCTGGGTCTCAGTTGTGCAGTCATGAAAAGGTGTCCAGTGAACAAAGTGAGCTTCTATTTTCAAGGCGGCCTTTGACAGAGTTAAGGTTGATTGTGCAGGCGCGAGTGCACTGCTGATACTGTATGCTTGGGAGGTATCTGTCCTGCGATTCCGAGGTTATAACATTATGGAGGCAGAGAGTGAACAGGAGATAAATCGGGTCTCCCTTTTCTCTTTTTGTCTCTGTAGTCTATCAACTGAACTGTGCTAAAAACTTGTAGATTTATTTATATAGTTACTTAACTATTTACCTATAGGTATAGCTATAGATACAATGTTTAGGTAATATATTATCTATCTATATTGTATCTATAGATGTACGGGTACTTGTAGATGCATATATAAAGCTGACCACTACAAGATCTCACCACCTGGCAAACGATAGCCTTGGGGACAGAACAATGGGGTGAATGTTAGGAGTCTTATCTTTGTTACAATCTATACGTGTAATTCAGAGCAAAGCACAAACTGAGTTACAGTCACTGCAGAGACATAGGTATATCTCTTCATTTACCCATAGTGGAGACCACTAACAGTTTAAACATGAACTAAGTGAACTCACAGCAGCCAAATTTACTAGGATTTTTAGCTGTCACAGAGCTACCTGATCTGGCAGCATGACTGATGCTAGTACCCAAGCTAACTAGTTACATCCTTGTTGAGATATACTTCAGTATTTCAGTGTAATCACATGCAATAGCTCCACCTTAAGGGGCCTAGCCTTTTTGTGTAGACTTTCTATGGTCCAAAGAGTGAGACAGACCCTTCCAGAAGGCAATTTACCGTACCTATTGCATTTATCATACCACTGAAAGAATTACCTTCTATTTGTGCCTTTCTCCATTGCCTACAGGACTTAGCCAATACATTTAAATTATAAGCTTCATTTTTAGATGATTGAGGTTAGATGAGATAATTCCCATCATTTTGTGATGGGAATATAGGCAAATGGGTTATGCAGTGTTCTTCTGTCAACCCCTGAAAAAGTTCTGGGACTATTGTTACTGCTGTTTCTTCAGCTCCTTCATCTCTTAGCTATTCTCCTTTGAAGTTGCTTGTTGTGCCTGTGTGAAAGGAAACTGAGAAAGCAGGCATCTTATTTTCCTCTGAAACCTATGTAATTGAGGACAGCACTTCTACAGCTGATACTTAAAGGCAATAGGACAGAGAAAAAACCAGAAAAATTACTTTGCTCTTTCGTTTCTTCAATTAAATAGTGTTTTCATACTAGTCAGAATATTTTATCGTGTAGACTCAATACTACACTTCATGTGCTAACATTAATTTTGATCCACCAAGCTAATTTTTGTATTGTATAGTTGCTCAAATGCATGTTTCTGTCACATTTTGCTCAAGGCATATGCCTTACAGTAAAGGTAGAACTAAAGCCCGTCAGATTCCTTGCCCCAAAGAGCACTGAACATCAAACAGATACAGATTTAAATCTAAAATTTATAGCACCATGACTATGAAATGGACAAAACCACAAGTCTGTTTGCTGAGGTGTAGAGTGGGGAATATATCACATAGGTAGTGGGACTGTGCATTTGACCTGTGATGTTTCTTGTATCAGAGTGTCTGATGAACCATGAAAAATGAATACCCAACCCTTATGTATTAGCTATGCAGTGAGTATGTTTTCAGACCTAATTACTGAATTAGTTAGTACTAGTTTACAATTATCCTTAATAAGTCTGGATTAGGAATGGTTAGTAAAAGTAACTTCTCTGTTTCACAGTTCATCGGCTTGAGATAATTTAGTAACAAAGGCTCATGTTGCAATCAGGGAAAGGACTCCCACTGACTTCAATGGGACCTGGACTGGGACCAAAATTAAGTGCTTGCCATGAGTCTAAATAGCTGACATTGTCACTGACTCATCATGTGAAGCCCTTCAGTACATTGTAGAATCATTTTATTTGGATTTGATTAAACATAAAAGTATTTTGCAAGGCTTTTCAGCTTTGAAAAACAAAGTCATTTACATAAGAGCTAAGCAACCACATAGCTATCCTCTTTTACCCTGGTTAGTAGGCTTAATCCTGCAAATATTTATGCATGCTCTGTGCTGGTGATTAGTCCCCTGGCATATTTGATTGTCTGACATCAGGCATGTAGGTGTTTTCAGGAGGAGGTCTGGTGCTGTAACGTTCATTTGTTGTACCCTGCTTTCCTGATAGACTACAAATTCTGAAGGGCAAGAAATGTAATAGTATCATATCATAATAATGTAATAATAATAATAAATGTAATAATATCATATCATACTTACCAGTACAGGATATAGAAGACATGCCGTAAAGAAATACTGGTCATGAAAAATGGTTTTATATATCATGGAATAGTTTGGGTTGGAAGGGACCTTTAAAGGTCATCTAGTCCAACCCCCCCCGCAATAACCAAGGACATCTTCAACTAGGTCAGGTTGCTCAGAGCCCTGTCCAGCCTGACCTTGAATGTTTCCAGGGATGGGGCACCTACCACCTCTCTGGGCAACCTGTGCCAGTGTTTCACCACCCTCATTGTAAAAAATTTCTTCCTTATATCTAGTCTAAATCTACCCTCTTTTAGTTTAAAGCTATTACCCCTTGTCCTATCACAACAGGCCCTACTAAATATATATATTCCAGGTTGATCCACTTTGTCAACTGCTAAAAATGTGCCTTTTATTATTAACACCTTTTCTCAATCCAATGAACAATAGAAACAGCAACTCTGCTCCAAGACTGGCCACATCTTGCAATAATTTATAAATGCTCCATATTAAAAATAATACACTTGCTCAGACTTTTTCAAAATGTCCCAGGGTAAGCAAATGCTTTTGTATTATTATTAGTTTTGACAAACCTGATTGTGTGCTGGCCATTGTTAAAGACTTCTATCTGCCTCCAAACACAGTGAGAGACAAAGAATTTTTAATGAATTTAATTAAAACTTTATGTGGTTTATGGTGTTCACCTCCAGCTGGTGTGCCATTCTTCTCTGGTGAATGAAGTTTCCTCTAATGCATAATGATGTGTTTTATATGAGGGATGTTTGAACCCCCTTCCTAGTAGCCCTGAGGTAGTTTCCATGGTATGACACAGTGGTGAAGTATTTAAAAGCAGGTCTCTTAAACTTAAGTGAATTATGTATATGGTTAAATACACATGCATGAATGCATAGATATGAATCTTAAAATAAGTTTCAGAATTTTTTATTTTTTTTTCCCAGAAACAGTCCTTGTGGGCTAGCTTTTATGACCCATGCTGCTGAGCACTTGTCTGTACAAATGGCACATCGACATGAAAGGGTCTTGTTATTTGACTGTTTATATTGGGAGTACGAAGTTGAATAATCTGGTCTCCTTTGGTTAACACACTGACAACTGACATCTGTACCAGGCACAAGGTCCTGATATTGATGGGCACTCCTACTGCTGCTGTAATAAAAATGAACAATAACATGCAGATAGTCCTGTTAGCAAATGTTTCAGTGCATTTTATGAGACATGCTGAGACACTGCAACAAGCTGGGTCATTCCCGTGGCTGATTAGAGTTGGTAGAATTCTAGTCCTCTGAATCTCTTGTGCTGGTGGGGCTTTCATGTAGGGTCTTTAAAAAGGTCAGTGACCTGTCTTCCTTTCCTGCAAGCTGCGTTCAGTCAATGTTTCTTCTGCCGAGAAACAAGGTCTTGCTAAAAGAGGTGAGCTATTGATTTATTTAGGCACTTGCTTTTCAAAATCATAAGTCTGGTTATGGACAAACTGAAATACAGAGCTGTCTTTTTGTGGTCCTTTGGATGGTGAGAGCTCAGTTGTGCAAGAATCTTGAACAAGTTCCTCAGGGAAGGAATGAATGAAGCAAGATGGCTTGGACCAAAGGAACAGGACTTAGGAAGAACTCGCATCTCTACAGGGAGTAGCGTGATCCCTGGAGAATTCTCAGCAATGGAGTCTACAAATTTTCAGTGGTTTTGCAGAGACCGGAAAAACTTAGATGAATGTTGAAAGGCTTCTCCGTAAATGATTCCTCTTGTTCTAATGGTTGTGAGGAATTGGATAGTAAACTGGTTACAAAATCACCATGTGCCAGCATCACCCTTTTATATCATTGACCATCTCACTGAGGTGGGGAGAGCCCTTTATATGGCTTCATTGGAAGGTGACTAAGAGGAGAGGCTTTCCAGGAGGTGAACCTTCAGTGTATCAGCTGGAAAACCAATAACCAGTGGTTATCTGGAGATGAGATCTTTTTCTTGGGGGGAGGGATTTCAGTTTTTGAATCCACCTGTGAACTTTAACACAGTTTTCCAAGGATTAGCCAATAGTAATTACAACAGTAAATCACCATATGTGTTGTTCCCCGATTGATGAAGAAACAAAATGATGCAGGAGAGGACCAGTCATAAGCTAAATCAGAAGAAGTCTTTGGAGAAAATACTGAAAAGGATGACATTTGACACTTGGTGGGATAACAAAGAGCTGAAGAGATGCGGGAACATCAAAAGCTAAAGAATAACTCCTGGTGATAGGGATGGACAAGAAATCAAGATGAATAGAACAAGCAGGTGGATGAATAATAGATTGTAAAGAATGAAGAAATAATGAAGAGGAGGTCCTGCAAACCACAAAGATAAATTTGTATTTTCCTAAGAAATTAAGAGGATGCTCCTGGAGGTGGCAGAGGGAGAGGATATGAGGAGCTGACATCCTGCACTGGAAGAAGTCTGACCACGGATTAATGAGTCATATTGTTGCATTGCTCCTGATTCCAGATGCTCTGACTGCAGTGTCCACTGCAGTTTTGCTCTTCAGAGTAAATGAGAAATAAACTTGGTCTGATCAGCTGCAGTGTACCCTTC
Organism: Haliaeetus albicilla; assembly: GCF_947461875.1. Classification (NCBI taxonomy): domain Eukaryota; kingdom Metazoa; phylum Chordata; class Aves; order Accipitriformes; family Accipitridae; genus Haliaeetus; species Haliaeetus albicilla. The sequence goes on along the minus strand of NC_091484.1, from coordinate 53,160,805 downwards.
AGAGAAGGTAAGGCTTCTGTCAGTCAACACAGAGAGCTCTTGGACTAAATGTACCAGCAGCTGAGTATCTGGTCATGTTCTGTCTTGGGGGGTCTGTTGTCAGCTGGTGGAGTAGATACTGCACAGTGTAAATGAGAACAACCCTGATTTAGGCTGGGAGTGAAGGTAGCAGTCTCAGGACTGCCACCCTGTGCATCCCAGCATGGGAAGTCTGTCTCTGGAGGTGGGCAGAGCCAGATGAAGGGAAGGTCATACAGCCGTAAGGTCATAATTTCATCATGCAACATGGGGGTGTGCACTTCACTAAGCAGTATCAGTCAGGACATCAAAGGCTCTATAACTCACCTCCTGGTAAATCAGTGCTGCTCGTTGCCTTTGGTTAATGTTGTCAAGTGGTCAGGCTTTGAGGGTCCTGTCTATATTCCTCTGGTCTCCAGCTGTAAAACATTATTGTTTCTGGAGTTACTTTGGCAAGCAGTGTTGGGAACAAAGTAAAAGAAACCTGAGAAGGACTAAGGCTTGGGACTACAAGGGTTGAGTTTCAGCTGCGTATGCCCATGACGCACTGATAATATTGACAGTGGACCAGTGGGTCCTTTGCAGGCATAAGCAGAAAGGCAGGGCCATAAGAAAGTGTTGGAGTCCAGGTGTTGGTTGTAGTCTTGCTGTTAAGAGCAGAGAGAGAAGAAATCAAGCAGGAAAGAAGTAAAACCACTGAAACCAAAGATTTATTTCCATGGTTTGTAGATACTTTGCACAAAGTGGCTAATTAACACAGGAGGAAGATGCATGAGAGTCTGGTTTATAGCAGGTTTTATTGGCACATGGAACTGCCACAGCAACACTAAGGATTGAAGAATGTGTTTAGCTTGAAACAGGGGAGCCTTCTCAGTTCGGCTGAAGGATAAAGTGCAACCCAGCCTGCCACAGTCCTTATGCGGAATAAGGGCATTGCATAAAATGGTGCTGGTAAGAACATTGTGGTAGGTAGTCAAGGTACAGCCAAGATACACATCCAGGAATGTGCCATAGGAGATGCTTGTCCTTCAAGGTACACTTCTAGGTGACCTGAATGGGAAACTTCTAGATGATTTGGGCCAGTGCTGGATTTCGGAAGCAAATCTGTGCACATATGATCATAGTAACTGTTGGCAGGACGATACTGGGAAACAGAAACAGGAAACCTGTGCCACTCACTCTTTCGCCCATTTTAGGAACTTATTGAAGCACAAAGTGATTTAGTGCTAGAGTGGTCATTAGGAGGTATTTTAAATACCTGTCTGCATATGCAAATGTCTGTTTCTTTTTCTTTGCTTACTTTAGAAGTGCCTTAGGACTCAGCGCTATGCTTTAAAGATGGGTTTCTCATGCTCTTCTAAGTTTACTGTCACTGCCATAGGTATTGTTGCAAGGCAGCAGCATGCGATGAGAGTTAAGTGATTTTTGGTGCATTATTTCATAGCTTTGCAGTTGAAATATTGCACAATCATTGGAAAAGATATATATCTGCATGTACATAGACTGACATGTCATTTTAGGGTGAAATAGGGTAATTTTGATGAAATATATGGACAATTAGTAAGATATACTATAGATATCCTTTAAGTGTTCTTGGATTGGAAACACTGAATATAAAGAGAATCTTATCAAGATAAAAAATAATAAAAACAGACATACAAAAATAATGGACATTTAAGAAGTCTGCCTGTATTTTTCTTTGTCTCTGGCTTCAGGCCAGATTGTCCGTGTATGGAATGTCCTTAAAAGCGTAAGGAAATTATACCATATTTTCTTCAGAAGAAATATGAGATTTGGCTCCTGTATCTTCCTTAAATGCTTGAAAATCCCTGGATCAAAGCCCACAGAATCTCTCCTGAGGAGAGATTTGAATGTGGATAATTATGCAGGAAACTATGAGCACTTTTATGTTTTTGCTTCATTTACTCTTTAAGTAGAAGTTAAAATGAAATAAAAAGATGTATCATGTCTTATCTTGACAGGTTTTTTTTCTTTGTTTTGGAATCCAATATTCACACTGTCTCCAAAGACATAATGAAAAATTCTATGTAGAATTAGTTTAAATCTTTCCTCCAGTAGTCTTTTTATTGAAAAATTTTCTCTTTGAAAAGGAAAACTGTATGCAAAGCTTGCCAGTATTGTCAAAATGACACCGTTTTTGGTGACCTTTGCTAAATCTGAATAAATACTTCTGTCACTTTTGGTTGAGTATTTTTTTCTGCAGTTTAAAAAATACTATCCTATCTGTGTCCATGTGATTAGCAAAACTCATGAGCACCTCCTTTTCTGAGGTCAATTTTTTCTCTCCTATACTTACCCACCCATCTGAAAAACACAGTCTTCAGCTCTAAGCCCTTTGACACTCTTGGTCATTTCAGTGAAGGGACAGCAGGAGTTAGGCAGGCCAGGAAGCTGTGTAGCAGAGGATGTAATTCAGTTGTGGAGGATATAAACCAATTATCCATGTAGGATATGAGTCAATCACTGTTTGGCAGTTCAACACACTTCTTTGGTCACTTTGCGTTGAATGGCACTTGCCGTATCTGACTAAACTTCTGTAGGCATCTGTCATGTAGCTAGCCATAGCCATTCCCTTCTTGGACTCCAGGGCAGAAATACTCGCTGAAGCCAATTACAAAATCTCATTGACAAAAGTGAGATCAAGGTTTTACTATGGGGATCTAAATCCCCTGTACAGCTGGGCTGCTTTACAGCATTGTGTCAGGCTATAAATCACATTTACATTAGCTGTAACGCCCTTCTCCAGTCCCAGTGCTGTATAAAACAGCTTCAGTGTACCTGAAAGTGAGGCCAGAACAATTTGCATCCATTTGAATGATTTGCCCTGAAGTGATAGCCATTTGAACCATCATGCCATAGGAGGAGAATCAGCAACTTAGCCTGAGACCTCGTCCCTCTGCCCACCCCATCCCCACCATCCCATTCCCAGGCCAGCTTAATTAGGTTCTGCCGTAAGAAATCTAGCCCAGAATTCATTCATGGTAGATGCAGTACTGCACAGGGAGCATGGAAGAGCACCTAACCCTATGTAACTGAGGACCTAACCTATATAACTATAACAGTAGACTCTGAGTCTGCACTGTACAGTAAGAACTTGGTATCAGATGTTCTTCAGGCTTCCTCTCAGTGCACCACTGATTCATCTCAGTGGTCACTATTTACAACATGGATTAATGAAAAAAGGCAATGTATGTAAAATGATTAAAGTGCTGATCGTTCTGCAGCCTAAGGCTGACTCAGGAAATGATGGTCTCTGCCTTGCTGCTGGGATCTCCTGCTTTATTGAGGTAGACGTGCATGGGCTTCATATCATTAGTTGGTGGTGTGTTCTGGAGTTGTTATAAATATGCTTGTTTTGGGTCAGGATTTAAAAAAAAAAAAGCGGCCTCTCTGATTTGTTGTAATGACGGTGTGCTGTCTGCACTGTGTCATTTTCTTTACCCGTGTAGTAGGATAACATACAATTAGGGACTGATGTCAGCCTGTAAAATTTTGGTGTAAAATTTTGGTCGCACCAAAATACCATACTTCTTAACAAAGCTGGCAGACATGTCCTTTGGCAGCAGCTGCTTGCCATGTGATTTAAAACTTCCTGTCACTATAATTGATGTGTTTTTATTCTTTCCACTTCCTGAAGCCTGATCAGAATTAAAATTGCTGTTGGAATTTCCTGTCAAAGCAACTCATTTATTCGCTGAGCACTGCACTGACAGTACTTTGATTGGACATTGCCTTCAGCTATTCTCGGGCAGAGAGATTGCTGTGAATTATGCTCCTTGCCCAGGTTTGACTTCCCTGCATGCCACATCTGCAAATATATACAGATTGTCCATCATGCGGTAACCTTGTCCTAATGAAAACTCCACATGTAAAATGTTAATGATTTGAATATCAAACTTGGCCACCTGCTGGGGCCCTGGCTTTTGTGTTTATTTAGGAAACCCCACAGAGTTTTTCAACTGATTGTCTCACCGTAACTTTCGTGTCGCCTACCAAAAAGAGCTCTGCTATATTTCTACACTAAGGAGAATTTACACCCTTTTTCAGCTTTCCTTTAAATAAGCTAATGTTTGTGTGGTTTTTTTTCTTTAATTTTCTGCTTCAGTATGCTATTTGCATTCCTTCCCAGAGGTGGCTGCGTTATGCTGCCATGTGGCAGTCCTCAGCTGTTAACTGCAGAGAGTTTGTCCAGGGCTTTGCGATCATTCAGAGCAAAAGATGCTGTATAGATGCAAGCCGTTATTATTTGCACCGTGAGTGCAATGTGGTGGTAATTCTGCCTGTTAGGAGAATAAGCCATTAAATTCACTGTTGGATGAATCATTCAGTTGCCCCGTTTGTAACTTCGTTTTCCTGTTAGAATTGCTTAGAGAATTACAGGTTATTTTGGGAAGCTGAATAATGGATAAGTATTGGATTGTTCTGCAGTTATAACTGACACAAAGTCATTGTCACCTCAGAGTAGAATAGATATAATGATACTTACTTAACTGCCTTTGTAAAGTGTTTTGATAACCTAGGTTGAAAGGTACTTACAACCCTGTGAAGTATTACTATTATTACTAGGGGCAATATATTATTTTTAAAGTTCTAACCTACATTATTCTGAGGATATAGTGGAAGTCTAAATATTCGTGTGCAGTCTCCTTTCCTTGGCCAAATTAGGTGCCAAGTACTCTTCCAATATTTTAAGGAAATGACCGTGACTATTTTGGCTGGTAGTTGTGGTACGAGATCATAAGTCTCCGTATGTGGTTTGCACTCTACCTGCAGCTCGTGGAAACAGCTCCCACTAGACTCTACTTGGTGATGTAAGCTACTGCTGGGTATTTATAAAATCTACCATTTCTCCTACATTAAAAAAAAAACCAAACAACAAGATTATTTTTTTCTTCCTCCAAATAGTTGCCCTAAGAATGTACTTGCCTTATAGTCATTATGTTTTCTTCGTGGTCAGGAGCTTGGACTTTTTACATAACACAGAGGCAAGTAAACAGCATGCCCCCTTCAAGCCTCTGTAGTGCCTGCAGGAATAGAGCAGTGTCCCCGGGCTTGCCAGCGGAAGAAGTGGGAATGGGGATGCAGGTGTTTCATGGAGATAGGAGGGTATGGTTACGAAGTAGGAGCTGTGAAAAGGAGTGGGTGGCAGGGGAACAGAGGTTCAGGGACAGACAGTGGGGAAGCAAAGGAATGGCCTTGCTTTAAAGACCAGTGCCTATCTCCACCCCACAGAAAAAATGTCAGGTCTCCTTTGTATTCAGGGTCACCCTGCATTTAGATAAACTGGCTACATAGGAGAAAATACTGAAAAATGGGTTTGAAAGAAGATGCAAAAAAAGAAAGGTACAAAGTCAGTAAAAGAAATGTCCAACTGTGGGAGGCAGGAGCATTAACAGGGCTGTGAGGTTTCGCTGACCAAGTGATACAGTCAGAAAACTGGAAAATTTGTATTTTACTGAAGGAAAGCAAAAGTACTTGGAAAAAAAAAATTGGTTCCTACTCTGAGGGTCAGGACAAGGCTAATGACTGCTAATGACTCATTTAAGTGCAGGATTTAAGGAAGACTCAAGGCATTAAAAGGTTGGTCTTTTGGGCAGGGCTGCATAGATGAAACCTCTCACTAAAGGAAGGATTACAGAGGTCTACATAACATGCATCATGAGACATGGCAGCAGGAGTTCCACTGGCCAGTCCTTAACAGCAGAGATAAAGTCAGGACATCTGATCAAGGCAGAAGGAAACATCACATTTAAAGAGTTTCAATAGGTCACTCACTCACCGTAAGTAGACACGGATTTCTATTTGGGAAGCTACAGAGATGAGGCTGTGCATTGCAGTGTGTTCGACAAAAGAGGCTCAAAGTGAGTCCCTGGTCTGGGCTGGACTATTGCCTGTGATGCATGGCAAGCGAGGAGCGTGGGCAGACTTCTGAAAAGGAAGGGAAAGGATAGTCCAAGTGAGTTCAATTCTCCTGATGTGGGTTGTGTTTTGTTTTTATTCAGGAGGGGGGCCAGGATAAAGAGTGAAGTATAATAAAAAACACAAACAAATACACTCAGTATGCTGCTTCTTGAGCTGCCACGTCAGCCCAGCTGTAAATGCCCAGTGTAGGAACAAGCCAAACCAACAGTGCCGAAGGCTCCAGGAAAGACATAATGCTGACACAACAGTAACTGAGTTCCCAACTGATTTCAATCACTAGATAAATATCAGTTTCAACCCTAAATGATATTCTCAAGTAATTGTCCAATGCCCAGTTGGGTTGGATCGGTGTTCCTCTGGAACCAGCTCAGGCCAACTTTAACTGCTTGGGAGTGCGTGGCCAAGAGTAGACTTATGTGCTGGAGCCTGAAATGCCATTAAACAGGCTGTAGTCAAGAGGACAGAATGCCTCGTGTGTTTAGTCTAATACACCATGGGACTTGTTTGCTACAGTTACAGTATTAAAGCTGCAATTATAGCCAGTGAACCGCAGATGTACTGTAGCCATAGGGTTTAAACAGGGTGTTATTGCAGTAGAAACCACCCCCAGTAGGTTGTAAGTTCAAAGGGTCATTTTTCTTTCTCTGTTTAATCAGATACTCAAGCCTCCAGACTTCTTAGTAATCATCATCAAGTATTTAACATCTCAACCTGTTTTATGCAGTCCCCTTAGTTTCATTTTAGTTTTTTGTTTCCGTTTCAGATGAAAGAGTATAGCTTAATGCTTGCATATGACTTTGTAGTCAGTATTTAGTGTGAAGTGCAAATGGAATACCATTTTTATGATGTGGTGGTTAGATAGAGGTATGCCACCCTGCTGCAACATTGAGCCGCAGTTCTCAGCAAATAACGATGTAGATGCTTTGTACTTGAGTGGAGATTGAAAATCACAGCAGAGAACATGGATTTTGGTGCAGGAAAGAACAAAAATAATCTCTTTGAGACAGTGCAAGTACAACATATTTGGAGATGGTATTAAAATACGCTTTTTTTATAATGTTAAAACAGAGATTTGGGGTTTCTGACACTGTCAGTGCCATTGCATGGTGGCAGTCTATATGGAAATGGTCTGAACATGAACACACGCCTTTTGCTAGCAGATACAGGTGTCAAGTCTCGATTTGAAGTGACCGAGGAAAAATGTCAAAATTCATATTCCTTTTGCTCCCTGTGCTTGACAGATAAAATTTCATATTGAACCTAAAAGAGATGATAGCTGAATATTGACTTTACATTTTAGCACTGAGCATAACCATTATTTTTTTTTTCTGATTAAGCAGGACTGTAATGGTTACCATGTAGGAAAATATAGGTAATATTAAACTGAAATATGTCTGTCTAGGGATCCATTCATTTCCCCAAAATAGCCAGTTTCTATTTATATATGAATGTCTGTATGTTTATATATATTTAAATGCCCCATTTGCTACACTGGTTTTAGCTTCTTGTTAGCATCACTTCTTGTTAGCATGATGTTCTACAGCACAAGGCAGTTGGAAAAGTGAAACATGTGTTCAAGAATTTATGCAGTGTCTTTACTTTCTTTCATTAAGAGAACTAACAATAATAGGTGCATATTATAAGTTAGCAGTGTTAAGCAGTATGTTACAGCCATGTCTGACAGACATGTTGTTTACATTCATATTTTATATTGGTGAAACTGTAGCTTTTTTATCAACATGGCATTTTTCAAATGCAATATTTATAACTCTTCTTCCATACAGAGGAAACTTAGTCATCTAAAAACATGACATGTTTTAAATCCACTTGTCTCCTTTTCAATAAGAAAATATTTCCAATTATTTCCCCAGCAAAATATGTAAGTCAGCATGTTCTGTATTCCAGGCCTTCTATTAATTGACAAGGGGAAAATTTCTCACCTCATACTAACAATAACCCATCATATTTTAACATGGCTGAAACCTTCTCTGTGGGTATGTACAACCCTCTCGCTGCTCTTAGCATCTTCTTTTGGGCTGTGTGTACCCTCATTTTTTATGTGCTGTCTCTGCTAGTGCCAGTGGGAGTTGTTCACATCCTGCCATTTTCCCAGAGGAATATCCTTGCCTAAATTGTCTGAACTGTGATCTCTGTGGTCCTTGGAGACAGCTAAAAATGCAAAATCTTTTCTTACATACATACACCCCAGGGAGATCATCTGATAACAAGCTCCAAAGTCTAATTACACTTTATGTGAAATGAATATATATGTGGCTTGAAAAGACATCTCTGACACTAAAGTAAAGAAATAAACAAATAGTTAATCCATCTGAATGTCCTGCCCTTAAAGAAAACACCTCACATACAGTACTATCATATTGTAGTATACAATCAACAATACAATATACAGGAGATATTCAGTAACATAAATGCCAGTCTGGATCAAGTCTGATATCCATCCAGTGTGGCACTTTTATTTTCAACAACATGCAGAATGAGGTATTTCAGAGAAAGGTTTCAGCAACTCAGAGCAGGCAGAGGTGGATAATTCCTCCCTCTTTTCATCACACTCAGAAAAGATCTCTCTCAGTAAATTGAGATTGCTTTAAATCCCGAAGCATAAGGTTTCATTTTTGTTCCCATACTCTTCCTTTTAGCATTAACTATTACAACCCTGGATATTACTACTGTTTCAGTACATGCCTACGCTCTCATAAGACCATAACCCCAGCAACATCCTGTCATAATGAGCTCCAAGGTCCTATTACACCTTATTTGAAAAAAGTATTTCCTCCTTTCAAGTTTGAATTTGCTGCTGTTCAGTTGCACAGACTATTCTCTTGTTCTTGTACAGCGCAACAGGAATTTCAAGCTGCAGCTTAACAGCTCTGTGTTGTAGACACACCAGTACCTGAAACATGCCCCCATCAGCAGCTGGCCCTCCAAACGCTACGAGCTTTTCTCACACTCACCAGTGGATCAAATCCACATAGGTAAAAGTAGCAAGAGACAAAACCCACCACTCGTCATGAGAGAATAAGAATGATGATGCCGAGCAGGGAGTATTCACTAGGGCAGTGGTTAGTTAGGCGAAGGTGGTTAGTTAGGCGAAGGTACTCTCGTAATGTTTTCCTGGGTGCTCCTGGTGAAGACTTCAAGGGATGCCGTGTTCATCGGTCTTTGAGCCAGCCCCCTTGAAGACCCCAGCTGCAGCCTGATCACTGAACACAGCATTTGTCTTACCCAGCTTGCTATGAAGTGCCTTGTTTATGTTAGTTGCTGGGGTTGCCTGTAGAGTCAGGGACATCTCTAGAGAGCAGCAACATAACAATCTAAGGTGGGGTGAGCTGCCTTCAGGAGACGCCTATTTCAGCCTTTTGACCACATGGAGAGCTCAGATAGCTTGCTTAAACTGGACTAAATCTAAGCAGGAGCAGACCCACCCTGTATCGGCAGGCAGCAACCGTGGAGAACACGGCAGTGGTCGCTGGCCCGCCAACACAATCATGTATCGCACGTTGTCTGGCAGGCTCTGCAGCAGGCAAAGTGTTTGAAAGATGCTTTGGGAAAGAGAAGGAACATATCCATGCAGCTGACTATTTGCTTAATAATCATTTTCCAGTGGTCAAAGTTTTCTTCCACATTTAGATGATGCAAGTAATGCTAGACAGCCTCCTGATTACTTCCTATTTCATACAATTGCAGGTTGTAGCAACGTTTCTCTTTTGCTGTGCTTATGTTTCATCAAGCTTTCAAAAAACACTAGGTCATAAGACAGAAATAACTCTACGCGTTTTGGACAGTTATTAACATGTAATTCTGAATCTATTTTGGAAGAATATATTTGTGTGTGTTTGATGATGATCTGATGTCATAATTAGGTTTCTTCTCTACATTGGTGTGCTTTTTAAAGTCCTAAAGGGGAAATTTGTGACTGTGTATTCCAGAATTTTGCTCAGTGATTACACAAAAAGTTACTTGAAAAAAATTGGTAAAGAAACAGTAAAAGGTACAAACAGTGCAGAGCCCGCATAGCTTCTCATTTTTGTGTGGTTCAGGCAAGCTATTAATTAGAATGGAAAAGGTATAAGCATGCAGACAGGTTGGTAGACTGTCACATTATCCTAAAGGAGGTAAGTAAATAAAATGGACCCATGCAATATTATTACTGCACTTAGAAGAAAAGAAGGAAATTAGTGAGCAGGAACTAGCAAAAAAAAGACAGTGGCTTTGGTGGTTGTATAGCTTTATAGATTGATTGTCTGTGTTATACCCTTTTGGTTCTGCTTTGGAGAATGATATTTTTGCACATTGTATTCTCTGCAGTACTGAACTAAATGTAAAATCTTCCTTTCAACTGCTCTACACTTCTTATTTTACCAGAAAGTTACACACTTCTGGATATGAAAAAGATATCAATAAATTAATGAAGCTAATTTTTCTCTAGATGTACAAACTGAACACATTTGATCCTTATCACATTATCCCTATTCTTTATAAACCTTCTGTACTATTTTATCCTGGTTTTTCTGTTGTTAGACCCACAGTCATAGCATTGACTGCATTTTTATGGAGTTCAGCAGTCAGCTCCTTTGTGTTGCTCATTTAGACATATGGGATGTACCTTAATTTCAGTAACAGTGAGATGCAATGTGATTTCAGGCAATGCTTCTATCGTCAAATGGCTTTGACACACGTACTTGACATGGGAGAGCTGTTTCTGGCAAGCGGCTCTGCCAACGGTCTGTACCATCTGACCATTACATTGGGCCTGATAACAATGAAATATAATTCTTTCTGGTGAGAATATGAAGGGAAAAAGGACCCACAGATGTCACTCACACTACTCAATGCTCTACTGAATAATGCATGGCTGCTAGAGTACCATGGAGATGCAGATTATAGAAGAAAAAAGAGAAAGGCAGTACCTCTCCGAGAGGAACCCGGGGTTCTGGATGGCATCCTGCTAGGACTCGGCCAGATTTAGAGACACTTAAAACACATGTAATGGGCACTGTGAATTCTACCTTTGTAAATTTAGGCTGATTGTAATCGCCATATAAAAGGAGAGTCCTTGTGCATCTGACCCTTACTATTATATTTATAAGTGTCTGTTCTGTTAATTGGTGCCATTGGGATGCGGAGAGCCTTACGCCATGCACACTCCCCTGCAGTGAAGGGCTCCCAGAGCCCAGCTCTGAGTATGTCCCCTTTGCTGGGAAGGAATGCAGGGCTGGGAGAAAGTTGTTCTCTGAGATGAATTGTAGTTGTTTCCAGCCAGAACCTGGCCTTATTTTTTGCCAGTAAAATAAAAAAAGCTGAATTAGTTTCTGGCTATTAATTCCTTTGGCACACTAAAAATCTTAGCTGTCTCAAGCCAACCATTCTTCTGAGCCCATTATGGAGATAGACCAGAGGAGAAGGTACAATAGACTGATGCTGTATCCCCCCCAGTTAGTTCTTTGGGAGATAATATTAGCTAAAGTAATTTAGAGCGGCCCTGAGGCTCCTGTAAGCCATGAAACATGTACACTGGTTCCAAGGTTTGGGAAAGAGGGAAGGCATAAGGGTGAGTGAAAGGTAGAGGAGCATGGTTTAGGATCTGAGCCAAAGTTACTGCAGTCAGGGGAAGTCTTTCTATTCACTTCAAAAGGTTTTGAAGAAAGCCCTAAGGACAAAGGAACTGAAGTCTGACTCGCTGAATTATACCAGAAGGATTTAGCTTCTCTTACAGGGGTAAATTTCATCCCTCCTTAGCTGTGAGACAGAAAGAGGTGTGTGAAATGTGTCAGCTGCCCCAAAGATGCCATTCTCTGAAAACTATCTTACCGGTTTTCCTGTGACACTGTATATGATCATATATTCTTTTGTACACAGTGAAGTAGTTTCATGAAGCAAGCTCTTGTCCAGTTTTCCGGATAAAAGAGCTGGGTACTCTATTCATAGGTGCAATTGGTTGAATGTAATCTCTTGTAAACACAGACAAATAAACTTGAAATTCTGTTGAGAACTTGATAAAGAGAGTTCAGTTTAGTGCCATTATAAAGAGTTAAGAGTTTTGTGGAGACAGTATTGATTTGTTTTCAGATAAACTAAAAATTACAGCTGCATGTAAGAGCCCGTTTGACTTTCAGTGAACGCAGGGAATTGTCTCTTTCTCTGTAGAAAAAAAAGCCTGGAAGTATCTTGCAATCATGTTGTCTCTTTTGTAGACTCTGTAAGAGTTTGGTTATATTTCTTTACCTGCAAGCAAAAAAAGGCAAAATCATGTTAACTGAATTGATACTAAAGAAATAGGTTATTCATAAAAATGTTTCTGTGTAAACGTGAACAAAAGTATTTGTAGGATCTGTTTTTTTGTTGTTTTTTTTTTTTCTTCTCACTTAATTCTGTGTCTCTAGTTAGGAAGTTTCTTTTAATAGTGTTATAAGTAGTCTGTACGTATGCAAAGCTGTAGCTGGGGAACGAAGATATGTTCTTTTGAATTATAGAGAAGTTAGTGTAGAGCTGTGATAAAGAAACAAAGATGTCTGTAGTAGTGAAATACTACAAATAATTACATAAAATGAAAGTTACAGATTTGTTTCAAACTATTGCAGTACACTAATGACTATTGATAGTTGTTTGTGAAACCAATGTTTTTGCTTTAGGGGCTGGGATTCTTTTTTCTTTTTTTAAATAGGTTAATTTCTTTTAACCTGAAAGAAGAGTTCCGTGTATATGACATTCAGGGATGTTTAAGTATGCAAGTTGTTTTTTTAACAGTAACATTTTTGGAATGTACTGAATCGGTATATTTTGAAAGGAAAAAACACGTTAAACCAATCAGTTACGTGAAACTGGATTCTGTGTACCGGGTGCTAACAGCAGAAACCTCACACAACACTGGAGCACCAGTTTAACTGTTTCTTGTGGTCTAACACACAACTTGGCATGTAGGGCATATGCCTTTGAGATGGACTTTTTATGAGAGTGAATGACATCTCTTTGTAATGTACTCCATGCAAAATCAGCCAAATAGCAGTCTTCAATTTCATCAGTTATATACTTTCCAGGCAAAATCGTGTATTTGCAGAGACACAAAACTAAAGAACAGAAAATGTTTAACCACAAACATCTTGATAAGTATACAGACATGCATTCTCCTGAGACGGTGCTGTGCTAAAATGTGGAAGAATCTTGAACGACTGAGCTGGTATAAAAGATGAAATGTAAACCTCTACCATTGTATTTTCATTGTTAATACAGTAATGACAGTACTAGTACTGTCTGTCTGTGCCTTTAAACTATGAGCATCCATGTGCTTTGCAATGGTTGGTGTCATTCTCCTTACTCTTTTAACATGGAAACTGCAGTGCTGCAAGTCAAGTCATTTGCCTTGAGTAACATGAGCTGGTGGCAGAAGCAGGACTTGCCATCCATGTCCTTCAGTTTTCTTTTTTCCAGCTAGACTATATTGTCTCTGATTGTATCAGTGGAACAGTAAAAGATACTGATTTACAGTAATAATGCTTAGGGGTTTACCTAGAAAACTGCAGGGAAACAGCCAGTAGAGTGTGCTGCTCTCTTATGATGAAATGAAAAAAAAAATCTTTAGTTGTTGGTTTGCTTAAAACCTCCTGAATATCTTTTCTTTTTATTATTCCTTAATGTAAAATTATTCTTTCTGGGTTAGAACTTACATCCCTTTATGATTGCCTTTTCTGGAGTGGCACTCACAAAATCAGCAGGTAAAACAACTTTGAGGCTTGTAGAAGACGCTGAACTCTGAGCCAGAAGTACAGTACAGGACGGCAATGGAGTCAGATTATCTCATTTTGCTTTCAGCCTGAAGTTCCTATTCTGAGAGTCCCATTCATGAAGGTCCAAAAAAAGTGTTTACATTCCCCCTTTTCCAGCTGACCTTACCAGTTATCCTCTGACCCTGTGTTATGATCTCAAAACATCTGTGAAACCCTGGCAACTTCAGTATTGCGGGAGGGATAAAGAGGGGGAATTGAGGTTGTACAGGATCTTTCATCGCCTTTTGCTTTGGTTATACAGACTTTGCAGTATTTTCATGCCAGAGCTTGCATAAGAATATTTAAAGCAGTTTAATGAATTGTTTCTGAAAGGCTCTGTGACACTGCTATATTATCTTTTACAATGTTGTCATAAGGGTTTGGGTTTTGTTTGCTTTTTTACATTAGAAACAGCATTTCTCTGTGTGTCCAAACTTCTCTACATGGCACTTTCCCACCAACTGGGAATGGAAGTGATGAGCGTCCTTTGCAGCTGGTGGGTGCCACTCTTGGCTGGCTGATTAGCTGGCACAAGATGTAATCTGACAGCATGAAAAATGTCGTGCGTTGGCAAATGAACCCATGCCTTCTACCACGCATGCTGCTTTTGGGCTGGGAGTTCAAAAGAAAAAAACATGAGTCATGCCTCAGAGTGGATGGGTTTTGCTGTTCACTATAATTTGAATAAGCCTCTATCTTTAATGCAAAGACTAGGAAAAAACATTGGAATAGTTCTCAATCTTTATTTCTGGTAAAAATCAATAAACAAATAGACGGTCTCTATCTTCCTAGGTTCCACAATATCCACTTTACAGTTTGGCTTGTTTTCAGACTTTAGTGTAATGAGAGAGGATCTCTCCAGAATATTATTTTGGCTTTGTATCAAAAAATATTGTCTGTCATTAAAACAAGCCTGTGCCATTAATACAATCTTAATTATTTAACTAGAAACATGAAACTAGAAACATGAAATTTTTCTGTATTCATTGGCAAAAAAAAAAAATCAGTCTATTGGAAGAAATTTTATTTTAATGTTAATGAGTTGAGATTTCTGGAAATGTTGGGAAAAGTGGCCATAGTTAAAAAGATGGACTCAGTAGGTAAAACTGACTGTGTGTGAGATCAAAAGAGAACAGTACTCAAATGTAGACAGCTCTTTGTGGCTTGTATAAACAAGTGCTCCTGTTGTTACTACCTCTGTTGGAGCTGCAGGCATCATAATGATCACAGAAAACACCATGGAAAAGGGCAGATTTAGCAAATGCCTGAGATGACTGAGGGAAGATCACAGCTTTCTTAATGACATTTGTTTAACTTTTGCAACCATATATTTAGCAGGATAGGAGTGGACTGACTTAAGTCATGATGAGCTTTTAAGGACCTAAATGCATCAATGCCAGGGAATGTAGCAAAATCAGCGTGAGGGTCTGTACTCCCTAATGTGGGTGCCATTTCCATTAACATATAGGGGAAATATTTCTTGTGTGATTTCCTAAAAATACTCTAGCCATGGCTACACACTGAGAAATTAGACAAGTCAAAGTTTTCCTATATGCTCTATAGCAGGGAAAGCAATGCAAAGAAAGTGTGAGACTTCTCTGAAACAATGCTGGCTACATCTGTGCCATTTGTAGGCACATGGGGCAGAGGCTGAACTATAAAGCGGAGTGTTCTCCTTGACCTGTGCTCCCGCTATCCATATTGTGCACCATGGGACATATCTAGGGCAGCTACGTTACAGGGTTATGGGAGCTCAGGCTTCACCTCTTCCATGTTCTGGCTCATACACAAGCGCACGTTACAGCATGGATCATGCATGGTCATGTAGCTGCCCAGGGAATTTGGGCTGACACAGGAACTCTTGTCCCACACTTATCCCCTGCCTACCCTTAGTAACACATCATATAGGCATACCATGATCAACTCCTTGCCAGAGACAGAGTTTACATGTCTCTGTTCTGACCCCAGTCTTGCTCTGAGTCTTTGTGACAGCACCTCCTAGAAAACTACTCCAGTTCTTTCTGCACCCCATTAATGCAACATGTTTTCCTTTGTTGCCCATCCTAAAGAAAACAAAACAGAGCAACAAAAAAAACCCAAACAAAAACCCCCAGACGCATACCTGTACATGCCATTTTTACTGTAATCTGTGGAAGGTGCACAATTGACATGAAGGTGGGATTTCATGCTGCTTTCATTTGGGGTACTGTAAGAATTGACTTATAAAGCTTTTGCATTGTTACTGTACATATGTATGGCAAGAGTTCATTACACTAGAACAAAGTGTATAGTGCTCAGGAGGCATAATCAACTGTGCGTGACTTAAAATATTTAATTAAAAATCTGAAGGTGCAAAATATACTAGATTGCTAAATGAAGGTAGAATTGAGTACTGTAAGAATCAGTCAGAGAGATCATCTCAAATCCTGGCATTTTCTGCAGGGAGGAAGAAAATGGAAAGAGAGTGTGCTTTGTGTGCTTGTCCTTTGCCTGCGTGCCTTTGTAATATAATTACTAGGTAAAAATGTAAAAGCGTAAGAAAAAAATGGCGTGTCTGAATTAAGTACAGCTTACTGCATACATGCATAGGAGCAGAGCCTTCTGTTAAATTCCTGGTGTCCCTGTGCAGCTTGTGAAGTAGGTGCACAATTTTTATTTAGCAGCAAAGTCCAGTACTTGTGATGCAGTTACATGAAGACTCAGATTCTGCAATAGATATCAACGTGCTATAATCACTGCAGTATTTCTTAAAAAGTTTGTGAGAACAAATGCCTCTGTAGTACATGCTTCTAATAACACCCACTGTATTTTTATCTTGGCACTTCAGCTTTCCTTTCATATGGCTTGGTCTTGTTTAAAAGAACAATATATATTTAGTTTGTTGCCAGACCTGTGCTTGAGTAACACTGGCTGGGGTGATAGACTTGAGTTTCCAGAGGATAATCTGAACATCAGCCTCATTACCCCAGATGTTGGCACAACAGTCACCTATCCCAGATAAAGGAAATACATCAGATGAAGTGCACGGCCCTTACGGCAGCTTTACGGTTAGACTAAACAATCTGGAGCACTCCAAAATTTAGAGAAATAAGGGCTGTGGCAGGCATCTTTTACAAGGAAAAAGTGGTTGAACAGTGGTCATACGTTGAGGGCTCTGATATTCTAAGGTGGAAACTCTGCACTCCCCCCAGGAGGCCATCACGTTAATGTGGTCAAGGTACAACACACAAAAGAACACGTGGTTAATTGCGGGTGGCTTTCAGCGTCAGTCCAGAAGAACTCAAAACCTGTGTCTCTGTATGCGTAGCAAAATACCTCAACCACTAAGTTTTGTGTGCTCTTGTAAACATCTTTCTTACTTGTACACGTGTGTATTTGCACACTCCCAGTGTACAGGTTTTGTCCATGTGAATCCCAGTGTTTGCATGCTTGAGGGACAGTGTGTAAAAACCACACCAACAAAATTAACGTGTATCTAAACCAGGCTACCTTGGGTCTTTGAAAATGTGACATTTGCTGTTACAGGGACATATTTTATCCTCAGAAATAAGTGCAAAACTTACGTGACAGCAGTGGTATCTAGGTTTTCTACTAAGAGAACACCTTTTTTGACCCTTAGGAGACTGTAGAATGAACATGTTTTGAGCAGTTTGTCAAGCTAGTCTAACTAGATCTGTGACAACTATCTGAAAAGATTTACCTCGGTTTCCCAGCACAGACAATTTACATTTTAACTAGCAAGTGGTTGCATTTTTTTTCTCAGGTTTAATCATTAAACGCTGAAAATCTTAATTTCATCAAATGCAATCAAAGAATTTTGTATAGTAGTAATTAAAAGTATAAAACTAGCATTCGAGCTACAGCAAATTAAACAGCTGCATTGGAGTATTTTTAGCAGTCATCCCAATCAAAATGCACAAAAGGATTTTATTTTTTTAAGGAGTATCTGCCGGGTGTAGCTCTGGTTTCCGTAATTCAACAACCTCACTAAATATACACACGTACTTTTAAAAATTCCGTTACTGAGAAGCAAGAAACTGTATTTTTTTCTACAAGGCAACTTGGGTGAAAAAGTTCAGAGGGCTTGTGCTGACTGAGTTGCTTTTGCAGAAGGGGAGCTTCCAGCTGTAGTTGAAGTGTTTAAATAAGGAAACCAAGAGCTACTTTGTTGTTTCTGTTACTTTTACTGTACTTCATGTGTGGCATTGAGTTTTCCATATTGTAAATGCCACACATGAAGCCAGAGGACCTTGTTTCTCATCATTCCTAGCTCCTGCCACGTTGTGGCAGTAGGTCTTTCTATTTATTTTACTTTTTTTTACTGAAATGCCCAAGCTTTTGTGTGTAAGTCAGCCAACAGAGTCCTACATAATCAGCTATATAATTAACCAAGTGGTAGTTCTAAGCTTCAAGTACCAACATGTTCCACATCCCTGCTCTGTTTAGAGACTGAATGAAGAAATTTGGAGGAATTTTAGAAGGCTGTGCAATTCTGAGCTGCACTGTGGGAATTTGCCTGCATTCCCGTACTCCAGGAGATTTAAGAGACCTTAGTCTTGTTATGCAATGATACCTAGAAATACAGAGAGGGTCACAAGTTTGGTTTCTTTCCTGACCTCCCCTGGAATCTTTTGACCAAGTGTTTCAGCGCAGGATGTAGAGAATATACTCCCAAACGGACAAAGTGGGTCCAAGGCATGAATAGAGAAAGAAGTTTTGGAGTAGAAAGAAGGAGCTGGGTGGGAAAGGCAGAGATGCATGAGTAGCTCCATCAGTGTATGCGCTCATGGAGAAACCTCTGGCCTGCCTCCAATACAGCCCTGGAGTTTGGTGTAGCTGTGAGGTGGATTCACAGCTTCTCTGCAATCCAAGCAGAAACCTGATCATTCGAGTTATCTTGAAACTGCTGTTGACCAAAAAAGACCATTTGAGTCATGGTATGTGAAATAGTCATAAACTGACATGGTTTCATATCCAGTTCTCCCTTCAGCTTCTCCATATATTTTTTTCTGAAGAAGAATAAAATAAATGGACACCCTGGGTATCCATTGGGACGGAGATCTTACTTTGTCTAATAAACACTTAGGGAACCTACATCTTGGTTTTTCTGTGTTGCCAGTCCTGTGCTCAGAGACAGTATTCTCTTCCATTCTAGCTTCCTCCATCTTCCTCTGTTTCACCCTTTGTTCCATCTGGCTTTTGGGCATTCCTGATGTTTTACAGATCATCTCCTGTTAATCAGAGATGTTCTCCCTCCCCTAGTGATTCAGTTTGTTGTTTATCATGAAATGCATTAGCTTAAAGTTAATGAACTTTCACTAGAGCTCTTTCCTGTTACTTGCTGCCATGAAGCATCAATCAGTATCACAACAGTAAGCGCTAGTTTAGTGTGGATGACATCTTTATAAGGAGGGATGCAGCTGAGGAGGTGAAGGGAATTGGCTATTTAGAGCTCAAGTCATCAATTAAATTACTCAGTGTTAAAGTCACTGTCTTCTTCTTTAGTGATGTTCATGTCATGTTGCTGTGTGGGGAGGTGGTGATGCATCATTGCACTCTGGTGCTTTGTGATGTATCAGCGCTGGAGATATTTTGGGGTAGTGCCAATATTCTGCAAGCTTTGCAGGCACGAGATGCTATAATGAACAAGAGAAATAATTGCTAAATCACCCCTCCCCTTACACTGGGAGCCAGGACTGGAACTCAGCTTTCGTTTAAGTGTGTTTCCTAGAGTGACAGAGGCAGCCTCCTCACTGCTACCAAAACCGCATTCTCTGGCTGGCTGGAGGACATGTTTATATATGTCTTTATGCCTGCTTCAGGAAGTGACATTATGTTTTTCACTGCACTTTTGAAACCTTTCAACCAATGCTATAAATAAACAAAACTAGTGTTGCTTCTTGTTGTGGGCTACTGCTGTCAAGCTGAGGGCCCTCCAGACATCAGCATAGCTGTTTTAATCCCTAGCATCTGCCTAAAAACTTATTCTGACTTGAAAGGAAGGGACAGGATGTCATCGACAGTTCCTTTGTGCAGGTTCTGCAGAGGAAGTGTTTTCTCAGAAGGTTTTTGGAGGCAATAGTGAGTACAGGAGAACTGGGAAAATATGGACATTCAAAATGGGGAGTAACCATCTGAAGAAGGTAGGGATTCATGAGCCCCCCAATTTACTTCATCAAGTGACTTGCTCCATCAATGCTGTCTGGCATGGTAAGCCTAGAAATGTTAGTGAGGCTGCTCTTAGACACCTAGCTAGGACAAAACGGCTGTGCACTGTCTGCCAGTCCTGGCCATAGCAATGTACAGTGTGTAGTGTTCACCTAAATTCCCATGATTAAATATTTCTCTTGCCCAAGACTGCTGCCTCTGAGTTTTGTAGATTCGTGCTTTTGGGAACTGTAGCATGCACTGAAAGCCATTTTGCTATTAAGTATTGGCATGAAAATACCATCCTAAGTATATGGAACACATGATTACTGTGGCATTAATTAAAAATACTTATCAGTCTACCCTGTTGCCAGTGCCTGAAGACATTTCTAAGGGATTTCATGAGCAGTACTGTAAATTATTTGTCAATGAATGATGAAAACATTGTGTTGTTTATACTTCAGGGATATCCTCTTAATAAGCAACTGCCTGCCTGCCACCCTCCTTAATTTTTTTTGCCCCCTTCAGAAAGGTGTCTAAGGTGGGGGTCTACTGTGGGAGTTAAGATATCATGTTTATATTTCAAAAGGCAAGCCGAAGTTCTTAGATTTGGTCTCCAGCTGAGAGAAGCACACATTTAGAAATTACAACATTGGTATTGGCTATCTGGAGCTTTAGGAAGTGGCTGAGAGCTGGCAGTCAATTAAAACTGGGCTGGAGTTCAATATCAGAGTTATGCTGCCTGTTTTTGTAGGATGTGTTTGAATCCCGGGCTATGCAGCAATATGGTTTTGATGTAGAAGTATGTAAAAAGGAAATGTAACCCTTAAGAAGCTGTCTGCATTTTCTGGTACAGACAGGTTGTTCTACATAACTCTAGTTCAGGACCATATTTGGGCTGGAAAGTTGTACCCCACATACTGTAGTGCAGATTCTGATCCCATTTTTTGTAGTGTAAACATGGGGTGAAGCTGTTAACGTTGCTCCTTTGAGCGAGGAGCTGTGTTACATGAATATCGGTATGTGACCAAGGTCTATCTTTTTTTCTCTAGCACAATGCCGGCTCTGGCCTGAGTGCTGCACAGTGGCAGAAATAAAAGATTGTGCTTCGGTCTGACAAGGAAAGATGTAATCCTTGTACTCCAGAAAAGAGCGTGTATGTCTAGCGGTTCAGCCCCAAACTTCCCAGCTGTGCTATGGAAGATCTAACTGATCATAGCAAATCTCTGGGCCCAGCATTTTAAAGCACCTGGTTTATACAGCTGAATTCACAACTGCTTTTATATAAGGAGCCTGACTTTTTCTTTCTTTTTTTTTTTTTTTAATTTTTTTTATTTTTCACTGTGGCACATTTCAGTGGTCAGCATGTTATGCTTTACTTATACAGATCAGGACCCTAACAGTAATTTGCCCTGTCTGCTCGCTGTGAGTGAGGTGCCCAGATCTGTTAGCTCTATCGCATTTGGTGTTCACTGGAATATTCTTGCTCTTATCAGACAAAGCAGATCAGTTGCGTATTCCAGAGACCTGTTATTTTTTTTTCTTTTTTTCCCAGTATGGTTTGGGGCTTGTAATAGGAGCGCTTGGGAGCATTTGTAGCACTGTTGTGTATGCATGAAAAATACCACCTCCCGGCCCCACGAGTTGGAGAACAAGTTTCAAAAAGGAATATTTGCCCTAAGGGCCTTCCCCAAAGACACTGAAACTAATTAAAAGGCTCCTATTAACTTCAAGAAGTTTTGGATCCGATCCCCGGTGTTTTTGTTTTTGGAGAGCTGACTGTAACCGCAGTTTTCAAGCCGTGGTGCGAGGCGGCTTAGCTCCGATGGCGTTCCCAGCAACCGATGCCCCTTGGAACAGGCCGCAAATGTGTAAAACAGATTCGCCTGTTTACAAAACCATTCTCAGATGAAGCCATTTAAACTCACTTTAAAAAGAAAGGAAATAATTGTTCCATTTGCTTTAAGGGTTAATTACACTGGCTAACGAGACTATGCAACAAGGAAAGGATCCAGGGATCTTAGGCCTAGGAGTGAAGTCATGCCCCTTACCAGTAGAGAAAAGAATGGTAATTGCCTGCTGTGAGTACGAACATATTTTGCTGGCTAGCAAAGAAATGGCATTGACGACTGGCAAATCCACTCTGCTGAGGAAAAAATGTATTTTTGAGGCAGGCACACAGCCAGCGTTTTCATTCGGGAAGTCTCATAAGTGGAATCAAAACTCTTGCGGAGGTAACATGAAACTGTGCGTTAGAAGGTTGGTTTTTTTAATCCCACATTTAATTCTGTCAACATTTCATGCTGGAATAAGAAAAATATTCCTTAGGTTGGTTTTAGTCAATTCCCCTCATCTTTTTTTTTTCCCTCAGTTCCTTTCTCCACCCCTCTCCTCAAGATTTCTTTCAGTGACATACTTGTTTAGAAAGCAGTGGTCTTTAGGAAAGTGGTGATACGGTCTCTTCTCAGACATGCCGTGCAAGCAGCACTGCACATTTTGAACTTGGCCCTGATTTGGGGATGTGCTGAAGACCACGGGTTCACGCAGAAATGGTGGTCGGGTGGACAAGTGGCAGATCTGGGGAGCAGCAACCCATCCAGGGCACCTCTGACGCACCCGTGCCTTCTGCAGCCCTTCCTGCCCTCACATAGCAATGGCAGTTTTGCAATAAAATAAGAATTGTAAAAACACCATCTGTTAGTGAAATTCACTGGAGTTGAAGGGGCAGAGCTAAGGCCTCAGAGATCGGGCAAGTCTTACACAAGTGCATCCAATAGTAGTAGGCACAGAAATTAACTGTTTATGGATAGAGTCCTAGGGTCATGTTTGTAAATACATTTAGGCCTTATTTAGGTCTAAGATAAGCAGATTTTGTAACTGATTCTCTACAAGCCTCAAGGTGGCCATACTGAGAGTTGTTTGGTGTTGAGGTCTTCTGAAAATCTTCTCTACAACGTAGATTTGCACCTCATCTTTTTAAATGTAATTAAGAACTAAGCACTTCTGAAATATTAACCCTCTGCCTTTGTGCTTAAGGATTTATAAAGAGCTGGAACTTTGGCTCATAAATCTGTATACAGGCACTTAAACAAATAGCCTGGTTACCCAAAGTGCTGAGCACTCAGCCTTTCCAGTTGATTTTCTAGGGTTTGGCCTAAAAAAGGCTTATAGAGCTGAGCTCCCATTCTTTCCTTTCCTCCCACACTTTTTAGTGGTTTAAACTGTGTTCCTCTATATAAGGCTTCACTTTGCAGTCACGTCTGCTGCATTTCCTGTATATCACTTGCAAAGTCAATCGCTACAATATGTTGCATGCAGAGTTTGAAATCACAGGTATCCTGCAATTGTCAGAACATGAAGCCCTTTTTGTACCAAAAGCTTTATTTCAGCAAAATTCTTTGAGAACCCCGTTTTTAGCTAAACCTCTGCTACTCTTTGTGCCTATCCTAGTCTCGTCATGCTTCAGTATATAGCTTGTAATTGGTGTATGCTTTTCATGTTTATTTATTAGGCATTAGACTAAGGTCACCTTCTTTCTTTGTATACTCTGGTGAACAGCTTTCAGTTAGCAATTCCGTCTTGCCATTGGACAGAATTTGATCCATAGAAGTGCAAGTTCCTCAGGACCATTTCTTTCTATCATTCATTTCCCCAGTTGTTACTTTTCCTTATAACTTGAACACTGCAATAAATGCTCTGTTGTTTAAGATTTAGCTTAGAAAGTGATGCTGTTTGGTGTGGCTCTTTATCATAAAGAACCTTAACTTAGGGGAAATAAAATAAGTATCTGATGCCATAAATTTCTAACAGAGCATCTTTTCCCCCCCCTCTTTTTAAAAGACTTTATAAATGAGCAAACTTGTTGCCAGAAAATTGGTTTGTTTGGGCTTTTTATTTGTTACAGAACAAGTAGCATAACAAAGTACAAATGTGCAACAAAAAGTTGTATTAGAGTGGAAGAGCTTTTGGAACAGGAGCTATAGAAGGCATTAACATGGCCTTATTTATGGATGAACTTAAAAAAAAACTATTTGGAGGCAGGAAGTAAATGTTTTATTTTCTCTAGAAATGATTTGCTGTTGTGTTAGAGTTTTCCGTTCTGGCAATTTTGTGATTGCACTGCAGTGGCAAAACAGAGAACAAAATAAAAATTCCTGAAATTCTTAAAAGAGTAAAAAAATCTCAGATGGTTGTTAGTGCCAGGCAGAAAAAAAAGAAGATATTTTAGTAGTCTGTCTGGATTTCCTGTAAACAAAGATGAAAGTAATTTTGGAGGGAACTCTGTTTAGAATGGATGGAGATTTTTTTGCCCTGCATTGTTTTATAGTACTGCCAAAAAAATGTAATTGATGGAGGTAAATACTAAAGATAAAATATATTTGTCGTTAACTCTGGGAAATATTCTTTGTCTTTTTACAAAAGCATGTATAATAACTTCAGTGGGATTGAAAAGTGAGGGGCAGACAGAAGTCCTCTATCAAGTCAGGGATAGAGTGCACCTGCCTACCATTTTATTTGGCCTGGGTATAAATAGAGGGCTTTGGACCAGGTTGCCATTAATCTCTCATCTTTCATTATTATTCAGTAATTCAATCCACAAAATACTTTAAAAGTGGTATTATGACCCTTTGATTTCTAAATTATTTTCCTCACAGATCTTTTTCTCCCTGTATGTTTATTGCATTCCTGTGCACATGGAAAGTCTGGGTCTGCTAGCAAGGCCAGAGCAAAGTTTAACAAACAGAAAACAGTTCACCCTCACTTTTGAATTGTAAAGTACTTCTAAAGGGAGGCTGGGCCCTTTTAAACATCAGAGGAGGACTGAGCGTGAACAGACTTTGCAGGGCTGAGTCCTTCAGAAGCAGGGCTGGCTTTGTGCCTGAACTTGCACTCACTGAAATTATGAGAGGTGTGTGAAATAGAGCTATGCTTGTGGTGTGTAAAATAGGCCTCTGAATGGAAATGAAGTGTAGAAGGAGGTTCTAGATGTGTTTCATTATTGTAGGCTCTGGAAGAATTACAGAAGCAAAAGAACAGCCCTTTCCACTCTCCTCCTACTAGATACAGATACCTGCAACTCCAGTAAGAGGACGTTGATCTTAGGCTATCTAAAAGTCAAGACAGAGACCTCAGCTACAAAAACTGTGAGGGTAGTTGTTTGTTCAGAAATGCATTTAGCATTTTATTAGTATGTGCTGGCAATAGGAATGTTCAAATAAAAAATCCCCCAGATTCATCTTCTGTCCAAATTCAAACAACTTGTATTTTTGAAGACCCAGTTAACTTCATTTTTAGTCAGTTTTCACAGGATCACAGAATGGTTGAGGCTGGAAGGGACCTCTGAAAGTCATCTCCTCATCATTTTCCTCTATTGCCCTTTGGGCTTGAGCAAACCCCTGGAAAAAAAAAAATGTGAGCAAGCTGCAAAATACTCTCTCTGACCTGGATGAAACCTGAATGATGTGGAGATTTGAGAGTGAAAAGATTTTCTTGTGAAATTTCCAGTGTACTTTCAGAAGAAAAAAATAGATGTTGGAATTAAGTCCTCTAAACTTTGGAGAGACGTCTGAACTCTGGGATAGTCACCAAAACCAGACTTAAAAAAATAAAGAAGAGCATTAAAATGCAATGAATGTTTATGAAAGTGGCAAGATTGACATCTGTGGAGATCAAACATCTCTGCTTAAGAACGGAGCTGTTGGCAGCATAGGTTCAGTTGGGGCTGGGCTGAGGTAGTTCTTTTCCTCAAATGAACTGTGTGTGCCCTGTGTCCACAACCTTTTAATTCTTCCGTTTTGCTGAAGGTACACTCTAAAAAAGTCTCAGTATTCCCAGTTTAGAGTGTTAGAAATGCCTAGCTGGTGGATTTTATCATTTACATCAGTGGAAATTGTGATTTTGTTATCGATTTCCATTCCCCTTTACTCATGCCTTTGCCAAAACAGGTGATTGAGTTTTATTTTGGTGTCATTCCTCCCAGAAGTCAACTGGTACAATACACATGATGGCTGGGTAGTTTCACCTCTCAGTCTGACCTCTGGTGATCTACACCCATGGCTTCTTCTCCCCACATATGTGGGTGTCTCTTGGAGCCATCTACCCCTAAAATCACAGTTCTACCATCCAAAGCGCTTCATAGATGCACCTAAACTTTTGTAGAGAAAGCTTGCCTCTAAAAATAAAAGGCTAATTCAAGATCTTGTCCTTTTTCTGAGACAGCCAACCCATGTGTCAGCTACTGGAAACACCTGTCCCTTAAGCTTGGAGAGAGAGACTCAGCTCTTCACCCCATTTCATTGCAGTCCTCTACTGGAAATAGATTATGGACCACTTTAATAATTGCTTTCTTTTGTTTGTTTGTTTTCAGTTAATAGGTAAAAACAGAAACATTCTAAACCAAGTTCAAAGGGAACGTGGTCATCTCTATTTCCCCATCCAGGAGAAAAGGGGTAAAATCTGTTTCGAGTTTAGCTATCAATCTAGAAGTAAATTGAATTAAATACGAAAATGTTTGAAAGCCGAGTTGTATTTCATTCCAACTGCACTGCTGATTTAAATGGGGTGGTGGAAGGGGGAAAGGGCTTAAATATTCAGCATTTTTATGATTAAGTATCCCTTGTGCCCCCACCACACCTCCTCTGAAAACAAAACACAAAGCATGTTTGGAACAGCTCGTTACTGCTATGCTTCAAGGCCCCGATGCCTGTTCTATTAAAGCATAGCCCAAAGCAAGGTGAAGTGCTGAGCTGCACCAGTGCATATTAGCACTGTCTGTTTGAATGTGCATGTGTATGCTTGCACATGCACATTAGACCTTGTACAAACATATCACAAGAGCCAGAGCCCGTGCTTTATATGCGTTATAGTGGACTTCCAAGGCAAATGAAGGAAAAGAAAAAAATGTTTCCCGAATTAAAAAGCATGTTAGTGGAAGCAAATGCCATTTGAAGGATCGGTAGGCAGAAGGAGAATAATCCTATTTAGAGTTTTCCACGGTCAGGGAAAGAAAGCAAGTCTGGCCTTTAATTCTGAATTCCATAAGCAGGACAGGGAGGGAAGTGTATCTCTGGTATATATTTCATGTAAGGATTTTGTACTCTACAAGTGGTCTGTGTCACTAATTTGTATAGAATATTCTTTGGTCCTTACAGTGTTAGGCAGGCTCAGCAGGGCGACTGATATACCAGTTGAAACGAGAAAAATGACATGCATAGAGATGAAGGCTGCTATTCACCAACATGTAACAAAAGGAAATAGTATGAATAAGCATGTTCATATTCAGCATACCCAGGAAGTTTTGCATTAACACGAAAGCTGCCATCATCCTGGTGTAGTCTTCGGGCAGTGGTACTGGTTCAAAACCCAGCAGATCTTACTCGCATTCCTGGTGCTAAAGACTTTGATTTGGTCACCTACACAGCCTTTTGTGTAAGGTATCAGATCAAAATACAGAGCCCTGGTTTCAATTCTCAGCTCTGACACTTGGGTTATGTCTTTCTGTTGTCATGAGGGTTCACAGTTTGAGCCTCTGCTGAATGCCTTGGTGCTCCGTATTGCCTGACTGTTGACTTGCAGTCTGGCACAACTGGGAGCCAGCTGTGGAGAAACTCAGTTGGGTGGGAACACAGCAAGACACTGATCTGAGCTCAAGTCTCACCTCCACAAGCGGGATGGATGTAACTGGTTGAAGCCACATGGCACAGCAAATGTGAGCAGACATCCAGACATGGCTAAATAGGAAAGGGTCAACACATCCTGAACTGGGGATTTGTGAAGTGGGAAATGATGAACAGACAGGACAGACAAAGCATTAGGCCAAATGCTGAGGCATGGACTGAATTGTATGAAGGTCCAGCTGAAGGTAACACGGGGGCCTGTGAATACTGCTGCAGCAAACACTACAGGAGGGAGCTGGGGTAGTAGTAATATTTAGGTGCCGTTGAGGAAACTTAATCTCCTTAATATTTGTAAAGACCTCTGGAGCGCACTATCTGCTAGGTTAAACTGCACTGATTTTGCATCCTTTTATATGGGAAGACATGTATTTTTAACATTAAATCTGCTGCATGTTTAAATGAGACATGCTTTACAATGTAATTAAGAAACCCTTCTTTCTGCACAATTGTCAGCTCGCACTTTTCCCACTTTGCTAATGCCTTCAATGCACAAAAGCCATGAAGAAAATCTTTCCGTGACATGATGGCATTACCAGCTCTTTTCAAGTGGGAGGACTGTACTCCTACACAGCAGATTTTCCCTGTGTTGTGGTATTCATGCAGCAAAGAGCTGTACTTCTGAAGGGTTTCTTGTTTAAGCTCTTTCATGCTTCTTGCCTTGGAGACTTCTTTTAGACTTGTAGCCAAAAGGAGGTCAGGAAGTGCTCCGTGCTGCAGCTTCTTTTTCTGTATATGTTTCTATGTGGTTCTCCACAGATCCATGGAATACATTCCCTTCCATCTCTCTCCCTTTCAGAGTAGTTTATGTTTCATTATTTGCAGATGGAAAAATGACAACTTGACAAACAGGGGAGGATCTTTTTATTTAAATCACCGTCTTCTTTCAGGCTCCCATGTAATGCAATGGGGTGATACTGAGAATGCAAAAACCGATCGGATTTTATTTGCCCAGTGCGTGAAAAAATGCACTTCCATGCACATTTCCATGTGAGTTTATTTTTAGCTGTCATTCTGCTGATGGAATTTGACCATCTTTGTGACTTTCCAATTTGGCCAAACTACTGATGCCTTTACTGACTTTGATTTTAGGGGGCTGAGTTTGGCTTCATAAAGTCAGTATTTTCATCTCTTTTGTACTTCTTTTTTCATTGCTAAGCACACAGAGTAACAACCAGGGATAAATTAAATATTGAAAAAGCCACTAGGAATTCAGCAGCCCGAATCATCCCATCTAACCCAAGACACACAAGCTCCATTCCCCAGTTTTGTTTATTCTTTTCCTACCACGATTTACAGCCAAAACACACTAGCTGTGCTCGCTCCTCATATCCCAATCACAAAACCAGGAAAGACTTTCTTGAACTGAGCAGCACTGTTAAGCCCTTGTCTAACAGTTTCAGATTCATTTAACTGTGAGCACAAAGTTAATCAAGTTTCACAAAGATCTGGGTGTGATCCCAGTCATGTTAGTAGGAGCTCTGAAAAGTGGTAGAGTTTGAGGGCAAAGTCCTGCCTGCTGTTTGTGCCAAGCTTCTTCTCTTGTACTTCTTTCCCTGCTATTACATTTCAGTGCTGTGGGGGAAAGCACTGAGAGCATGAGGTCGTCAGGCAGAACTGATTCAAAATCTTTCAGCAGCAAAACTGAGTGCTGGGGAAGGATGGAGCAGGCTCAGGGAAGAGCTGGCCTCAGAGTGAAGTGATCAGCTCAGGGAACTGAAGATGGGCGCCAGCTGGCATTGGTCAGCTATTACTCCTCCATCTTCCACCTTCGCTGGGCTGCTCATGTGAGAGGGCAGTGCTTCCACTTTCGTCCCCGTGAGTGCAGGGCCATTGACTGGCGTGCTTTGCTACCCAACTGGGTGATCTTCTCGTGCCTAATGCCAGCCTATTCTGTAATGGTGTAATCAGGAGCAGCAAGGCCATAGCTGCACCATAGCAGTGGGGTTGGCAGAGCTGAGCTCAGGGGGTATTAATCAAAGAGGACATCCTTCTCCCTTTATGCACTACTGGCCCTTCAGCACAGTGGATGGTCTGACCACTGCATTGACTATTTCATTTTTCATTTGTGTCCACAGTAAGAGATGTAGTACACACAGAGGTCTCTTCTAGCATCCCCGTTTTCTAGCATAGCAACTGAGCTTTGAAGTGACTTGTGTTCATGAAAGCAAGCAATTACTTCATAGCAGCGTATACTGTCATGAGTCTCTACTAAGAGCCAGGAGCAAACCCCTAAACTTTCCTGTATCCTATGTTACTGGAATAGGTGATTTTACAGAAATCGATGTCATGGAATCAAAGCAAAATGCTTCTTTTTTGTCCGTGTTTTGCTCTGAATCATGGTTGTTACTGCAGTATAACAAGAGTTCTGCTGTTATCTTCCACCTTCTCCCCCCAAATATCAACCCATAAAAAAACCTGTCTGGATTTTAGCCACCTGGTTATCGTTAGTTTCTTATTTTAAAATAGCTTTCAAAATAGATCAGACATTACACCGTTAAAAACAATTTTCCCTGTAGGTATTGGATATCAGACAGGGCTTGTAGTAATAACTGATGGGTATCTAGAATAATCTTCAGTATGGACTGAGACTACAAAGATCTGTCAATCACTGCATTTAAGTTTAAACACAGATGATTTGAATTCGTGTTAACAGCATGAGGAAGTCAAAAAGATGGAATGGTGCTGTTGGAGAAAAGATGATAGGATTACCTCTGCTGTTAGCCTTTCCTGCTACTTGTTTGAGATACTAAATCAAGGTGAAGTTTATGAAAAAGCCTACAACGGGGGTTTCTAACTCTTCATTCCTGCTGGGATTTTCCTATTATAAATCTGCTGTCAGAAATAAGTGCTCTACTTGTGGCTTAATTTTATGCAGGCACAAACACCTTGGTTCAACACATTTTGCCAGAGACAATCTTGACTGTCTTAATGCAACAGAGTCCTCATTAACAGGGACCTGTGAAAAAGAAAAAT
Source organism: Haliaeetus albicilla (assembly GCF_947461875.1). Classification (NCBI taxonomy): domain Eukaryota; kingdom Metazoa; phylum Chordata; class Aves; order Accipitriformes; family Accipitridae; genus Haliaeetus; species Haliaeetus albicilla. The sequence goes on along the minus strand of NC_091484.1, from coordinate 53,130,267 downwards.
GCACACATGCTCTTTTGTCGTTGGTCATTCATGAGCAATCCGATGAAAACTGAAATAAAACATAAATCCTGAGGTGGTGTGGAGCCGGTGTGGAGACATGAGTGTTTGAATCACACAAGTTATGTGAATTATCCATCTTGAAGAACATTACACTCCACCTTTTGAATGAAGTTTCATTAATGTGGTGGAAAGCTCACAGTTTCTATTTGTTCTGCTGCGGCTGCTGAATTTAGCACTACCCCCAGTGCTTACCCCCAAAGCAAACACCTCTGTTTCGGTGATTTTTCCTTTTTTTATCCAACTATATAACAGTACAGGCGACTAAGACAATGGTTTCGGAGAGGCTTGTCAGACTTGCTTGGGCAGTTCTTTCTCCATGCAAGGGCCATCAAGACAGCTTGGTAGTACTTTGCTGGCTTCATAATGCTTTTGTCACATTCATTTGGAGTTCTGCATGCAAAAAAAAAGTCAGGATCAGGCCTCAAAAGTGGTAAATGCCCATTTGCATATTTCCTCCAAATATTGGCACTGTCTGGTGTACTGGGCTGTGTTTCAAATGTGCACTTAGTAGATTTGTCCCTGGTGTCTGTTATCTTGTTCTCAGGACATAAATGTGAAATTTGCCTTCAGGCACTCAGCACTGGAAGCATGACTTTAAGTTTGTCCCGCCTAAAAGACACTATTAACCTGAAGTTGTAGGAGAGGGAATCTCAGATCACGGGAAAAGAGATCTTGTCATTACTGTGATGAAAGACATCCTTATCCCCAACCTAGTGTGTGCTTCTGTGTTGCTTTAATATCAGAATTTAAAATCCCCACTCAACTAAGGCTGAATCCCTTAGGCAGTGACAGCATTAAAGTCAGGCCCAGAAGGAATCCCTTCTTCATGCAGTGCTGTGAAATTTCAAATTTCAAAATATAATTTTGTTCCAGGTTGAAAGAAGATTCTAATGTACTGAAATGCCACCTGAAGTAAAATTTTGTCTTATTTTCCTGTCTGGTCACTCAACACATGTATGTTTTAACAAAACCAAAATCTTTTCATTTTGATTTGCTTCATCTCATATTTTAAAATAGTCTAAAAGTAAAAAATATAAGAAGTACTTTTTAATGGAAAGCCCCCCCAAATCCATTCAGAAAATGTGAAAACAAGCCATTTTGATATTGCCAGAACTGTCTCTTCATCTTGCTTTCTTTAATATCCCCCCACCCCTTCCACAAGGAAAGTGGTACCATTTTGCAAAAGACTAAGCTTTTACGGAGCTGCACCTTTTTGATGGAATATGGCTCCAGTGTTGCTGGCTTTTGTGATCGGCTGTAGATGGAATAGTCAACTGATGAAATATAGTATGCTTTGAATTATCTCAGCAAAACGCTTCACTTGCAGTAAAATCATTGGCATGTATGCACATTGTGTTTCCTTAGATCAGGATGACAACCTCATTGCTGGCTGGCTTGTGGCATCCCAAGTTAACACGTGTAAACTTTGCAGCTGTGAGCTGTGTTGTAACCAAAAGGAGATGTAGGGGCTGAAGCCAGCAACTTCTTTCTTTTCTTTTCCTGTAAAAAAAAAAAAGGTCCGTGTAAAGATGCTTCTTCAAGTGAAGGACTATGAGGCAGCATAAGCCAGTTTATTTTCTCTCCAGTTTCATGTGGTTCTTCTGACTTAATGCCCCTGTCTGTAGCTGAGAGCTCCCGAAAGCTGGCTGAGGGGAGGGTCTTTACAGTGTTTCAGGAGAAAAAGGAGGATTTTGTTTTACAGGCAGCCTATTGTACAGTGCTTCAAAGCATCCATTTTCCAAAGTGTGACAGATGTAAAGTAGCCACAGAAATGGTTTTCCTGATGAATCTGAACTGTGAAGTCGGAAAAGGGAAGGATATTCCAGTGAGCGGTTGTGGTGCAGTTTAATCTTCCCATGTACGCCAACTGCAGATGCAGTATGCCTGTTTAGACATCTGAAGCTGCTGAAGTCTGTTGAGCTTAAGCACAGAAAAACATACCTGATCCTCCAAGCTGCAGCGGAGAAGCTGGGTTTTAACCATAGCAATTGGGAACTTGGTGGGGCAGGGGCTGGTTTTTAGTTTTTTTTTAATTAGTGTCTTACAACCCAAGTTCTCAGGAAGACCTTGAAGTGTTCATCTGAGAATCCAAATCAGAGGGCATTTCCGTGTCTAACAGGTATCTGCAGGTGGGTATGGCTCTCGGCGTGCACAAACCCCCGGATTGCAAGTAGGGGATTTTTGATATCTGCCTCAGGAAGACCGATGCCAGGGAGGCTGGAGAGGGGCCAGGAGGAAGGAAGAGGCCTTCCTGGGGAGGGGGGGGAGACTTCGTAGCGTGACCCCCAGCAGAACTGGGGTGGGAACAGCGGGAGCGGAGGCGAGGGGCAGCGGGGCGCAGCGGCTGCGGAGGCAGGGAGGGGAAGGCGAGGGTCAGGGCGGGGGGCGGGGGGCAGGGGGGCTCCCAGCAGTGGGGACAGCAGCGCCCGGAGCTGGGCGCTCGCCGGGCAGGTTGCAACAAGCTGCTGGGGGAAACCGGCTTGTGTTTTTTGACAGCTGGTTTGACATAACGAAGGCTGAGCCCTGATCACATGCCCTGGGGGAGGCAGCGGCTGAAGTATCAGCCTCGGAATCAGGAGACCGGGGTTTTATTCCATCGTCTGCAGCTATCTCAGGAGTGAGTTTGGGCGAGCAGCTGATGTGCTTGTGCCTTGGTTTCCCCGCCGCCAAAAGGTTTTGCTCACCTTGATACCCCCGAAACTGAGACACTGGAAGAGGAAGCCTCTACTCTCCCAGCGTGGTAGGACAAAAGCACTGAAATTAAAATATGGCAAGTTCAAAACTGTCAGAGGGAATTCCTTTTTCGCACACGCTGATGCAAATCGGGGCTGACACCAGTGACTAAGGTGAACTGGCGTCAGTGGGAAACAGAATTAAGTGGGGTCTGTTCAGTGCCCATATAAGTAATAAGCACACACTCATAGGGACATGATCCAGCTATTCTTCTGTAGTTTAATTTTTTAATAAAACAATTTTTTGTCTGCCTTTTTAAAGACAAATGTTGAAATGAACCTTTGCTCATGTAAAATGCATTTGCCATATGACTAATGGTTATTTTTAAAGCGCTGAGCAAAGTGTATGCATGTGTGTGTCAGGGAGACAAACAGAGGGAGTCTTTGTGTATTTGCTGTGGTAATTGTTTATGAATATAGTTGTTTTTTCCAATTATCCTTGTAATACATCAGCATTCTTGTCTCCGTTTCCCTCTGTTGAGGTTTGTGTATAAATGTAGAGATTTATGCTGTCAGATATTTCAGTTACAAAAGCATATGCTACATCTTAAGCATTGATTTTTATTCATAAAGTGTCATAGAACAAAGAGAGAGAGAGATTCGTGGAAAAGATGGAGTTAAAAGTTAAACCATGGTCATGCAAACAACTATGTGGCCATACGGCTAATTTCAGGGCCTTGGACTGAAATGTTATTTCATATCCAAAAAATAAAGGAGAAACTCTGAAAGGCCAGAACTCATGCTAATGCCTGCAGGAGAAGTTAAGGCCAGAATCAGGGCTGGAGAATTTGACCTAAAGCACATTAGTGTGGCTTCACAGAAGGAGACACAGTATGGAAGTGGAGAATTAATTTCTTCCACAATAGCAAGATTTTGTAATCTTGCTCAAGCAAAAGCATGGTGGAAAATAGGAGAGGTGGCCTGGGGAGTATAAAGTCATTGGCACTTGGAATAAATGAGTCTACGAGTGAAGTCCTAGCCCCTATATGTCAGCAGTAAAAGTCACACAGAATTGGCTTGGTCTACATTATACTTAAGGTTTTAAGTAGCTCGTGCCCAGCTAAGGCAACCGTCTTCTGTGATTGACCTCCAAATCAGGCACTGTGTATATGCCAGATACATCATCTGTGTGAATGTCTGTGTGTGTGTGTTTAATATGAAAGCAGCTTTTGTTTTACAATTGCTCCTAGTTCCATAGGTTGTGGGGACTGGTTTTCATTAACATACTTGGGCTTTTGTGATTTAACACTATTACATGATCTGAGTGTTTGAAAATGACTTGAGCAGGCCCAATCCACAAAGCCTGCCACGCGTCTCGGTGCCCTTTCCCAGGGCAGGAGTCATTTCACACTGCTGGCACGATGTGATTTCTTCCAGCAGCACAGCAGGAAGAAATCCTTACAGGTTTCAGAGGTTGTGAAAACCTGCATGGTTTAGCAACCCCTTCTTCATCCACAGAAACGAAGGGTCTCCGTCGCTTTCTTCCTCAAGGATAACACTACCACGGTTATACTGTAGCAGGATATTTTAAATTTATGCTATTTGGTTTCGGAGCTAGAGGTCTGTAAATACTGCAGTAAGGCTTCTGCTGTTCAATCATTATTTCATGTTGGCATTTTTATTGGAAGGCCCAACCATGGCCAAGAAAAGGAAACTTCTTTGCTTTTCTTTTTGTGTTACATCTTCCAACTGGAATATTCTCAAGCACAATAGAACTGAACATGAGCTTTTGGGAGGGAGGAAGAGGAGAAAAGGGAATCGGCTAGAAGAGATGATGACTCCAGTGGGGTACTCTGCACTTTAGTTCTCTGGGGACTGCATAATGCTTTCAACCAGTGTGATGTTGCAACAGTCCAAAAGAGGAAAGAAGAATCCATGTCTGGTCTAGACTGACCAGAAACTAAAACTGAGGGACACTTTGAATTCTGAGACTCTCACCACAACTGAAAACTGTGCTCAGGCCAAGTAACTGGAAAATCAGTTTCTTGAGTTAGAGAAATGCTTCCCTGAAGAATCGGAGGCAGCTTTCCATTTTAATTGGTAGAGAAATTATTATATTCTGAAGCACTGATTCTAACACTTGAACCAGTGCAAAGGTTTGCAATCAGGGCTGTGAAGAGATTTGGATAGTTTCATATGGAGCTTAGTGAAATGCTATAGTAAAACAAATTTTTCTGTGACATTTTCTTGCCATTTGGATGTGATAGTCTATCATTTGTCACAGGATGGAAAAATAAGATGTCTTCATAATGTACCAAAAAGAAGTCTGACTGCAAACACAAGTCAGGAAGAGGAAAAGGGACTGCAGCTGAGTGGTGAAACCCTAGATTAGGAGATGGTTATGAGAAATCATATACCAGGAGTCCTGAGAATCCCCCGACCAGGAGTAATTGAATGCGGTAATTGTTAAGGAGAGCTTTAAAAAGAAATGTTGAGTAAAAAATTACTTACAGGGTGCTTGTTTTAAGAGGGAAGTGTAGTAAATTTCAGGACAAATTTTTAAGTGGCAATAGTACAGGCACAGCCTATGCTGTAGGCAAAACAAATTTTCTGAACTAAATGACTCCTCTCAGTCAGCCAGGCTACAGTGTTTGTTTTTAAGGTGAAATATGTATTTATTTCCTTCATTGCACCGGTACAAGGACAGCTGAAGCCCGAGAGGAGGACTCTAGGGATCTGGTCATAATGTCTGGCAATACCACCTGCTCCTTATGGGATGAGGGGTGAAGCTCTGCAGAGATTTGCATTGCAAACAAGGGATGGGATCAGAAAACCCTTCTTAGATGTGGCAGAAATATGCAAGTAGTACTTCATTTTGCAAGAAACAAGAAAACTTAGGGCTTTTTCTCTTAGTCCCGCACTTTTAAAACTGGTGTATTATTACTAGTCTATTTGCTGTGGAAGATGTTAGGCTAAATATGTTAATTCCAGGGAAAAGTGCCCTGCAATCTTCTGGATTAAAGTGATATATGTGTCAAACATTATATTCTTTTATGATTAATTTTTAAAACAATATTTTCTTCAAAAAGATTCAGTCAATACACCTGAGTCTGGTAAAAGTAATGTGACTCATACAGCCTGTATTTTATCAATATGTGAAGCCTGTCTTCTACAAGTGTACCACAGCACTTCAAAATAACAAAAAATCAAGGGAGTTTGAAGATGCTAGGCAGTCTGCTCTTGTACTGCTGTGATTTATTCTTGCTCTTGCAGAACTGCAGTCAAAGAATATACAGACAGACCATTTTCTTCAGATGATTAAAAAACGTACAGGTAGAAAGTGAAGGAGGAATGTCACATGCTTCTGTTCAAGTCTTTTAGGTGCTATGGCCATAAGATAGTTCCAGACATTCATTCATCCAATTTTACCCTTGTTTTTCCTAATGTTCTGTTTTCATCTGATGGCCATTAGAAAGCATGACTTCTCTGTACTTCTTCATAAGGACAGATGATGTGTTGGGAGTGTGCCGTATCAGGGATGGGGAACTCTAGAAGGATGACCTGGAGCTTTTTAATGTTCCTGCAATGCACATTTAAGTATCCTTCTGGGTAGGGGGCAGAGGTACCTTGCAGGCATATGCTTCTTGCATGCAGATATGCTTGCAAGCTCAGGCTCACATGAAATTCTCATCTGAATTTTGTTGCCTGTTGCACAGAGCTTAGGCCAATATCTGTTCACCTCTGAGTTTTTTTCAGTATTCAGCACTGAGTAGTCTTCCCTGCTCTGGCTAACTGAAATACATTTTAGGAGGCAGCTGCCTATGGCCAAGAAGAGCCTGCATGCAAGAATATTTCCATCTGGGATGACTAACATGTGCCCAGTGTACGTCCAGTCTCACATCCCACTCTGCAAACAAAATCCACAGATGAATTAATTCTCTTCTTGCTTCAAAGGGCAGTCAAAAGATGAAAGTGAAAAGTTGGACATATTTCAAAAAATTACATTATATGAAAAATAGGTCATTCAGCCAGATTGCGAATCATAGATTTTCAAAAATGTGAAATGTCAAGCAGTCCTATTTGAAAAAATATGTGTTCCCTTGCTTGCTGCATATTTTGCTAGTGATGGAAAGAACATATTCAAAAAGGAAAGAGTGTTTTAACTCCTTCCTAGGATAATGCCAACAATATTCAACTTGTTTGATTCAGGCTTATGTCAATATAAACACAGTGCATTTGTCCTTGCTTAGTTTGTAATTCTTTCCTAACAGAAACATCAAAATTAATTTGAACAGTTGTAAATATAAAAGTGATACAACAATTTCTGGTATTTCATAGTTGCATATATCAAGTCTGCTTCTGGTGAAGACACTTGATTTTACTGAATGTGTCATATGCACGGCTGATCCTTCTCATGCACTGAAGGAATGTTGATGCTGATATAAAACCCCATATAATAACCCACTGGCTTCTCATATATCAGTGATTCAGGCAATAAAATATATAATTGTGATGCTAATTAAATTGCTATTTTAAAGATATGTCTTTAATAAAGGGATTGTTTGTACCTACCCAGAATTAAAAACAGAGCTCTTGGTCTAACTCAGTATAGCTGTCAATACTAAAAACAATACACAGAAGCTGCAACTTCTTAGCTAGTCTCAGAGGTGCAGGTCTGAGGAGGTGTAAATCCTCCACCCAAGAAAAATACACAACATGCTGCCTGCTGTTTAACTGGTGGTACATATATTAGCAGAGCAGAGGCCTATAATTACATAACCCCCCCCCATTAGCTATTTAGTAAACTATTTGAGCAGTACCAGTGCTAACTGCCTAAAACTGACAATCCAAAACTCAGACAACCAACAAAGAAAATGTTGACCCAAGCAAAACAGTATTCATCTCAAGAATTAAAACCCTAAGCCAGTGTCATGTGCAGTCCTCTCAGATGTAATTATTGTATCCTAGTTTGTCCTGAATGTGCCCGGTATGTTTTTATATGCTGTAAAAATAAATACAGTGATTTAAAACCCTGCAAAGTTCAAGTAGGTAATAAATAGTTCAGCTCTGTAGAAATGCAGGGTCTGACTTTCTGAGATCATCTGTGCTCTCTGTGAACATTTGATCCAGTTCAACACATCTGGGCATTTCTTCTGCAGGTGCCAGGGAGTTAGCCATGTATTTACAGGGCTTTCCCCTCCATTTACTGCGATTGCAAAGTGGTGATCTATCCTCATGGAGGCTAAGGCAAAGGCCAGGCATAGAGCAGGCTCATTGGAGCTAGTAGTTGAGCAACACTCGAAAATTAGTAGTTTACACAGAGATTAAACAAAACCAGGTTTGTAGGAAGAAGTCATACTTTTTTATTAGAGCAGCTTCTATAGTTGGAAAAAACAGGCAAGTTTTTAGACAGACAAGACCACTTCTGGTCTGGAACAGAAGCAGGAGTGTTCAAAGCTAAGTACAAGCTGAGAAAAATTGCTCTGCTTTTACTTCATCATGTTAAACAAAGCACTGTTAGGACTGATTGGCCACCTCCCAGAGCCTGGAGAGTCATCAAGCTTTGAGTTAAGAAGAAACGGTATTTGGTCCTGCTATGTCAGTCTATATTAATCCCACATAAGGCTCCACCAGCTTCAGCAGACAAACATCTTTAACCTAAGCATTTAATGATCATTTCCATTGAGGAATTGTTTGTTTACGGTAAAAGGCAGGGTCGCCTTAGTGGGAAGGACTCTAGGCTGAAACTCTGAAGCCAACCCTCTATTCTTCACTCAGCTGCTGGTCTACCGAGTGATCTACAGTGAGTGGGTCTATCTGTGAGCTTCTGCGTGGTAAATGGGCATAACAAAACTGGCCTCTTTGCAAAGTCCTTTGAGATCTACAAAGGAGAAGTGTTACACAGCAGCTATACACTTCTTCATTACTAGCTCTTTTTCATGTGGTTCCTTTAATAGACATTTGGGTTCTGATTTAGATCTTCTGAACAGGGTGTAACACTACTGGTGTTAGTAACAACTCTGTGTTTGCCAAATGTGACTAGAAGACTCCTACATCTGTGATGTAAGCAGTTAAAAAGTTACTTCTTTAAACTTCCCAATGTCAGATATGCTCTTAAATAGGGAAAGGCTATCTGTGTTCAGAAACTACAGGATTGTCTTCATCTCCCTGGACGATTACTGCAATGGCACATCCAATCTGAGCAGGCACATGTGGAAACAAATAACCCTGTAGACACTCACAGATTCTCCAGTAGATGTACCATAAATGTTATCTTTTTCACACTCAAGTAAAACACAGGAAAATTAATGCCAAAGCACTTCCCATTATTCTGTAATGGATGTGTATGTGCACAGTCAAATGTACAAATGCATAACCATACTTAGGCACAACAGCAAATGTATGTGCTATGAAAATGTGTAAGTATGCATACATTGACATTAAATAGTGTGCAATAGCAAAAAACACAAAAAAAGCAAATAAACATTCAGGATGCAAAGCCAAGCAACATTGGCTATTCCAGAATGCAGGTTTCCTGGGCGTCCTTAATTAGCCCTTTTTAATATGTATGATGATACAGTTTTAATTGCATGATAACATATAGGGTTTTTTTTCCGTAACGGATTCTTGTTTCAGTCAGTCAATGGGGAGGCAGTTTTTTAACCATTCTGGTTTTTATCTTCTTCCATTCGGTGCTCTGGCCTCAGATCTTGTGTTAATGCACGTGGTCTAAGTGTTACACTGAACACAGAAAAGATTAATCCCCTTCCAAGCTTTTGTTTCCCTGTTGCTCCCGTGACAGCATCTTAATATGCCCCAAATCCTGATGAACGTATCTCTGCAACACATCTGTGCAGGCTGAGAATACTATTATCTTCCCAGTATTATTGCCATCATGCAAAAGCACTGAAGCACTGGGGGAAGACAGGACAAAAACATCAGAATAACTTTCAGTGAAAGCTGAAAAAGAGAGATGTGGGAGCTTTCGCATGCATAGCGTTTCCCTAGCACTTTCTCCACTCTCAGCACTTCTGCATTTCAGGCCCCAGGTGTCTCTTGTTGAGCACCCAGAAAATGAGGCCAAGCACTCAAGAGGGAGGAAATTCCAGAATGATGTCATCATTCCCTACACATGGGGAGGGGGAAGGAGCTAATCGTGCCCAGGCAATCCAAATTCTGGCATTTGCTAACATTTTAGCATTTGGGTCACAATCCTATCATTCTTTTAGCTGAGTTTTTCTGTGTATGTGTATACATTTCTCTGTAAATAAATAAGGACATCTCAACTGTGTCTTATCTGCTAAAAGCTCTTGCAGCGCCTTCTCAGTAAAACTAATTTATTCATGTTTGTGCCCTTGGAAAAAGGCATGGCATGTGTTGTAATAACCTTTACTTATTTTTCCTGCTGCAATTAAAACTAGAGAAATCTAAGGAAACTTGTTTTTGATTGTTCCCAGAAGAGGAAGGAAGGGAAGTGAAGAAGATCTACCTTAATAGGTGCTGAAGTATCAATACATCCCCCTGCTCCAGCTGCGCCTCAGCCATTCATTCCTACTCTGCTTTAGAAGCAGGAATGGGCTATAAGCAGGCAAACAATTTGACACCCAAAATCAGTGGGATCGAGGACTTCTAGGGGACAGGGATAAATTTGCTTCACTTCAGTCTGAAAACCCACTACTAAATCTCAAATTCTACATTTGCTACATCATCCCTATCCATTACCAAATTACAAGTGAGGCATTAGAAAGCATAGCATGCTGCCTTAAAAATCCCAAGATTTTTAATTAAGTATTGGTTTATTTTTTGTTTGCTGCCTGCAAGTTTTCTCAAAGCCTTCCCTTTCTGAAACTTCCCTGCACAAGCTGACAGGTTGGAAACAGGTTAAAAATGGAAGCTGAAATCCATATGTAAACAGCTGGCTCCAAGAGCTGGTGCTCTAGGGAACGAAAACTTGTAATGCAAGACTCACAAAACTCTTGTGGGAGCTGGCTTCATTAGGTATCTACCATAAGCGTGTCTGTGTGCATATATCTGTACACCATTGCGATCCTATCTGTGTGTGCATATGTACCTGAGGTTAGCAGAGTATTCACTCCCTGCTGCGCCCGTCACTCCTCTCTCTTCTCACACTTCTCATCAGTTCTTTGAAACTGGGCGTGCCTCTCTCCTTCATACATCCCCGTCTCCGCTAGTGCCGCAGACTGGTGGCAGAAGGACCTTTTCTTACCCCTCCTGTGTGTGTACAGCAGGAGAGCTTTTCTCTGCTGACTGCGTCAGATGTTATCTGTCTTTCAGCCAGTGGACACAGCAATGTATTTACCCTGCCAAACTGAAACGCCCTGGCTTGCTCTCTAAAAGCTCTTCTCTATGGCCCTTCTATATAGAGTACCTAGGGAAACATAATTGTCAAGTGAGGCATCAAAAGGAGGCATCGTGAATACCCTGCCTTTTCCCCACTCCAAGCTTCGTGGTCTGAAAAATCCCTGATAAAGGGGTGGCATTTATTAGCAGTGCTTTTAATTCTGGAAATGCCTCCCCATCCATACTGGATTCCTCCTCCCTTCCCAGCCTGGGGAGCACATGGTTATCCCTCCTCCCTGATGGCTGGGGAGCTGAGCTTTCCTCTTCTCCTTGCTGCAGTTGCTAGCAGTAGGGGGAGCGATGGCAGATCTTATGCCAAGATTTCCTCGTTTTCCCAAGAGGGAAAAGCATATCTGCCCATGCTGAGACACTTCCTTACGGTACGTGGCTAAGCCATGCTCTCCAGCCAAGATGTCAGCTAGCAACCTGCGCTCTGTGGGCTTCTGGGGGGAGAAGTCCTAGGGTAGGCAACATGGTGGGAATAGTATGGTGCCTATTACATTACTGAAAACAAAATACAGCTGCATGTTACTGTTAGCTGAATGCAACCTGTCAGCACCAACATCTCCCCAGGAAGCCAGGACTGATTGCAGCCAACCTTTGCAGGAGAAGGTGCCAGTAGCTGAGGAGTTGGAGAAGCATGACATGTTGCCTCCTGCCCGCTTCCAGGCCGTGTTAAGGCGGCAGTGTTAAATCAGGGAGTGTGCCTGGAGAAGCACCATGTAACAAGAAACTGTGTGGTGACAGGCAGATTGCTCAGAATGCCCTGAAGGAACTGCAGCGGTTTTGCTGATGGCCGAATGCCCTGGGTCTGGGACAACATGCATTCTCTCATGCGACGGACTGACCCAGGACACCAGTGGTGCTTGCTATGCCTTGATGGTACATCAAGCTCCAGAATCACTCCAGAATAATTCCTCCGTAGCCCACAGATTTGCTCATCCTAACTGTTAATTACTGTAACTCACTCTTTTAGGACCAGGTCTATTTTCAGTCTTTGTAGTTCACTGAATCCAGAAGGCTGAGCATCCGTACCCTCTCATGAGTGTGAGTGGGTTGGGTGCCGGCCCTGGGCACTAGAGAATGAATCATGTTGCTGTAGCTGGGAAGAAGTAATGAGGGTTAGGTAGGCTTTGAGCCATTTTGGTGCATCACTGTCTCTCCAGCTCTGCTGTATTATGTTTTGGTCTGGACAATCGGAACCCTTGTAAGTTCAGACGGACATCAAGGAAAGGAATGAATGGTTTGCCTTCCTGAATAAAATGAGAACATGTGAATGTGGGAAGAGAGGGGAAGGGGGAGAGGCATTTGCATAGGTCAGGAAAGGTCATTAAAACATCTGGCAGTAGTAACTGACATGTGTCAAATTTTAGTGTTCATTAAATTTGTATTAATGCAAGAATGGTTCTTAAGCTCCAAATGCCACTACTGGTTGCCATGTTCCCCCAGTTGATGGTGATGACTTTTCAGAACTGTACCATGCTTGTTTGCTTGCTAGTGGCATCTGACCTGAGGTCAGATTTCTATTTAACCCCTTCCTGTAGGTCAAAAGACAAATTAATCTGGTGAGAATTGAATTGGAAATGAGGTGCCTGGATAGCAGGTGTCCCAACCGTAGAATAGCTGCCAGGCTGAAACATGTTTGCATCTGTTCTTATACCATCCAAGAAGTCATCTCCGAGGTCAGGGAGATATTCAGCCGACATCTGAGATGGGAAGTTGCCACAGGGAGCGCAAGTGGCAGGTGCCCTGTGTTAGCAGATTATCTTGCAGTCTGGGGGGAAGCGTCTGAGAGTGTCACTCTGAGTATAAATGTAGACATTTCCATTTATTGTGCACTTTGCTTTACCTGTGTTTACTACCAGTTTATAATTGTAAAGAACATACACAATTTCCATCCCCCTTGAAGAGGAGACTCTCACAAATCTTTTTCTTCCTTTTTTTTAGAGGATGAAGATGATGAAGAGATGGTGGAGCCAAAAGCACAGGATGACTTGGAGACGGAAAATCAAGACCAGAAGCAGGAAGTGAAAGAAGGTACTTAAAAAATGAAAAGGATTTTGTTACAGCTTTAAAGGACTGAATCCTGCAAGTAGTTATTCTCATAGGTAGTCTCCATTACTGAGAACACTGTGAAATCAAAACAGTCACCAGTTTTATTGATTCAAAACCATATGAGTGGCATAAAAGCAGAAAATTGTATCCGAGCGACCCAGCTGGTAGGTCTGAGAAGCTTGTGAAAGGCACAAGACTTTGGCTGTTTAGAAGAAGCTACATGTCCTTATAATTTGGGAACAAAGTCAAGATTTTTGGATTCCAGGACTGGTGCTTACTTGTCATCTGGCTCAAATAGCTTGCTTACATGAAAGTTTTAAAATGCAAATGCCAGGCATTCCAGCAGCTCCATAAAGTTGGTTGGTCTTCAAAGGTACTCAGAGTCTGTAACTGCCTGCCTGCTTGAGAGGGGCAAATTTAAACCTAGCGGTGGTCAGGAATCCTCCAACAGAAAACCATTTCACTGGAAAATATTGACTGTCAAAATTTTTGGTAGGAGCTTCCCCCAAGGAACTTAAGGCCAAAGCTGAAGCCAGGCAGGTCCAGCCGTTCTATCAATTTCTCTGGACTGAGACACTCTCCAGGGTTACAGGAGACAATAATTCAGGTTACTGCTTCTTTCTGGTGCAGACAAGAGACACGTGTCAAAGTGGTGCGTGTCAGCACTGGACACAGTAGATATGCTGGGTGTCTCTTGTTTACTTCTCTTGGACCTGTTCTAGCTTTCATAATGAGAAGAGGGATGTGAAATTTGGTCTTCCTCATCTGGGAATTTACTAGAGTATTGGCTATTCTGGTATGTCGCCTTGAACAGTCAAAGCTCACCCCTGTGTGGAGTGGGGGAAAATTGCTGAAATATCAGCAGCTCCAGTGTGAGAGGAAATGAGTTTCTTCTCCAGCATTTCTTAGCTCTGTATTGCCAGGGCTGTTCACAACACTGTTTACCCTCTTGAAAGGTAACTTACTTCCTCAGGTAGGGCCTAAGTCACTTCATGCTATGATGATCATCATCAGGATGATTCTGTGATCTTGGCTTTGTTTTTCACAAGATAATCTCACTATGGGAAAAATATGGAGTTGTTTTACAGAGAAGCCCATGAAATCGTTAACTGAGAATATAGCAGTGGATGCTCCTTTCTCATACAAGGGAGCCTGGCAAGATTTACATCAGTGTCCAAAAAACCTGAGTCTGGTGTATAGTGCCCACAGGCACTATCCTCACACACTGAAGTGAGTTGCAGTACTAGCCATGCTGTTTTGATTGTAAATTGATATTTCTTCCCTCTTAAGAGCATCATAGAAATCACCCATACCATAAAGCCTGCTGTGTCCATTGCTTGTTAGGTCCTTGTAGAAACATGGAGGGGGGAACTCACTCCTTCCACTTCTCATCCTCCTGCTTCTCCCACTGCCCCCAGCCACCACTGCCATGGGTGGAGGGGACCAGCGGGAGCAGCCGTGACAGAAGGAACAGGAGTCACACAAGAGTCTGCAAAGGCAGAACTGAAGACGTGCACAAGAAACATGGCAACACAGGAGAAATTACTTTTTCCTGAAAATTGCCCTTCCTCCCAAACCTGTGGGGTCAACTCACATATGGGGTCTAGCAGTCACTGGACCTAATACAGTATCTCTTTTACTGATGACGACAGGAAGCCGTAAAAAACCAGCATCACTGCATGCAGTGCATAAGCACTGTCCTGAGTTGCTGAATGTCCCTCTAATATTCAGCTTACAGCTGATCCCACCCCCATACCTCAGGAGAAAGGACAAACTCCTGCATGAAGAGAAGAAGAAAAAATCTAAATACATTCCTGAACTGATTTCTTTCACTTTTTTGCGGGCTTTGAAGTTAGCCTTTTATGTACTTTGCTGACCAAGCACCACTGCCAACATCTTTTATTTCTTTTTGTTCTTTCGTCTTGGGACAGTGCTCCCCTTCCCTGCCTAGCAGACCCCCCAGGAACGGTAGATCAACTGGGCTTGTTTAACACTAGTCTCAGACACACAAACTGCAGGCTGTAAAAGCAAGGCACAGCTTGTTTTAGCAGAACCGGCTTTGTGAGGTGCTAACACTTGACTGGGTTCAAGGAAGAAGAAAACATGCCCATTGCCTGATGGAAAGTGAACTTGACCTGCAGTATGTGTTGCAATGGATAAAATAGTGACGTGCTGATGACTGGCATTAAATGCTATGAATCAAATGAAGTAGTCGTCCCCAAATTGGCAGGGAATGGAGTCCCATTTTTTAGCGTTTGGTGTTGCTCTCTCCCTGTTGGCTTCAGCCCTTTTGCCAACAAAATCCCGTTTTCCTCTCTGTTGTAATCACCCTTCTCATGTTCTGAGCAACGTTCAGAGTTTGAAGTCATCGTTTGTGTTTCATGGAAGTGATTAAAACCATGTTACAAGTCAAACAGGAGTTTAGAAGAACATTTCCTGTCGGTGCTGCACTCTGTGTGCCTACTCAGAATTAATAGCTTTTTCTGCAAATTAGCACATAATGGGTTAAAAGCATGTTTATGTTGGCATTAAGTACTCTGGCTTCTTTTTCTCTGCAAGGCAAGACAATATTTTGCAAACTTTTTAAAGAATCTCTAATAGATATTATAGTGGCGCCATTCACACTGCTATATAGTAGTTAAGGCTGTGTCAGCACTTCCATTATGAATCCTGTTTTTCAGGGATTTATAACCCAGCCGTAAAAATTTGCTCTGGGCTGAAATTTGGTTTCAGCTCAGGGAGCACATTTTTTAACAGATTAAAAAAAATCAGCATGGCCTTTTTTGAGTTATAGGAGTGTAAGAAAAAAAACCATGGGAGAGAGAAGCGCGGGGAGAGAAAGGCAGACTTTTTTTTCATGAATATAACTCAAAAATAGGTCAGGATGAAAAATAAAGCTTGGATCCAGTCTGTTCACTCTCCCTCTCCCGAAGCCAACAGGACAGGAGTGCTCTATTTTTATAATGGTATTTTAAGAGGAAATGTGATTTTTTTTTTTCCTCTGTGGTTTATAGGTAGTCCAATTTAATTCTACAGACATTTATTGCATGCTTAATTTCCTCATCTTCCCCTCACACACCCCAGCATTGCTCTGCAGGGTTTGGTGGCATTATTCAGCAGTCACGGCTGTTTGCAGGGTCTGACCGTAGTTCTGGACCTGTCTCAGCATCACTGTAAGGCACACAGTGCACCTGCAATAGGGCAGCCTGTCTGGCACAACACCTCTTGCAGCACTTCAGTGCCATGGAGGTACTAAAGGCAGAGGAGCAGCTCAAGCCCCCCCAGAGTGTTTCTGGAATGGGAGGTGAAGACCTGGCTTGTTGACCGTTTGAAGCATACGAAGCCTTGGGACCCCGTTGTGTTTCTTCCATGGGGCTGCCTGTTGTCACCCATGTCTCAGGTGCACGGTCGCCCCATCGTTCTTGGAAGAGCCGAGTGTGGGATACCTGCTGGTGAACTGCGCTGGACTCTGCCTCTTTCCAGCCTCTCCTGACCACGTAAACGAGAGACTGGTCTCAAACTGTGGCATCAAATGGGTTGGGGCTTTCCACCACCAGAGCGCTCTGGAGCTCCACCTAAGGTGCCTCTTTGTGTCGGTAGAAACCACAGGAACAGTGGGACAGGCTGGATCTTGAAAGTGGCCCTCAACCTGCATTTATCTGAAGCCGTGGATATATCCACAGAAACTTGCATGAAAGGCTGTGGTGGGGGAGTCTGGGATCTGCAGCTTCAAAGTACTGCTGTGCGCCGCTCTTGCCCTGGCCCTGTGCATGGGGCTCGGGTGTCCACACAGCAGGCTGTGGTGGGGGAGATGCTTTAGCTCTCGCCAGCTCAGCCATCAGCATCAGAGGAGCAGGATGAGGTTGCCGGCTTTGCCCCTGTGATCTCTCTGAGGTTTGTAATAGCCTGTAACACCACGGTTTCACTGCCGCCAACACCACAGTGAGCTCAGGTGTGCCAGCCCATCCCGATAGCCCGGCTCAAGTGTGCTCACGGATGGTGCTCAGCACAGCCCCTGGAGAAGGAACAGCCCTGCCTGGCTTCCAATTTAAGCCTCTGGACCCTGCTACTCCAGAACCAAAAAATGCCTAAATGCACCTCAAAATCTCCCTTTATAAGTTCAGCAATTATGCCATGCAGGGGCTCGCATCTTAAACCCAACACAACCAAGGTATGACATGTATCGAACCATGATACAGCACATATCAAACCAGAATATGGCGTATATCAAGCCTGACATGAATGTGAGAAGAACAATTAAAACAAGAGGATCGCAGGCTAACGGCAGACAAGGACTAAAAGCTGCTGAGAGCCACTTAGCACCTTGCGGTTCTGACGCTGAACATTTCTACCATCCTCAGTCGTCAGCACATCTACAGTTTACCTGGGTTTAAATACATGCTGAAAGAAATAATACAGCTCTTAAAAGGGTTTTACTAATCTCCTTCTGTCTCTCGTTATATCTCTGGGCTCATAACAAGGCTGCTTCCTGCTTTACTGTTTTTATTAGTTCGCCCTTTCTTTCATTCACTTACTCTTTCTGTTCTTTTTTTTTCTTTTTGCTTTTAATGGACTTCATTTCTTTTGTCATGTTTTTACAATTGCTTAGGTTCCAGGAGAAAATTTTTTATATTCTGTTATACTTATTTAAGTGTGGGTCTTTTTTCTGGTTTGGGGTTCTTTTTTAAATATCTTTTTGGCTTCCCTGGGAGAAGACTCGAATCCTGGTATTTAAATATTTGTGAATTTGATCCTGCACTGTTATCACAACTATTTATATTATATTTACTACAAGCCTGCTTCTGCCAGATAAGAACAAGTCTGCAGCATTTTTTATCTTAGTGTCTAAAGATCCAAGGAAATGTTTTCATATCAAAATTTTTTTTTCTGTTTTGTCCAAGGAAATTTTGGACAAAGGACCTGATGTGAAATACGGTATTTCTGAGGATCATGTTAAATCACATGTAAAATAAAAAAAATGCCCTTATTTTTCAGAAATAAGTGTTGAATAAATCTGTTGGATTTATGTCACATTCAATTTTTGTTACATAGTATAGACCTTTTTGCTCATGCACAAGTGTACAGTGTCTTTCATTATGGATATACCTTGCATTTTCTTCCCCTGCGGTGTCCTCCACGCATATATAACTGCACAGTATTTTAATTTTAAATGTAACTTCCATTTTATTTTGTACAGTGTTATACATTAATATGAGTACAGGGCTTCTTCGATACACACAGTTGACCTCATAACCCCAGAGCCACCCAGACAGCACCGTGCTTGTGGGTACTTGATCCCACCGATGTTTCAGTGGGTCCATGGACAGATAGGATGCCCAGTGGCCCTGTGTAGGCGGAACATGGTGGCTGCACCACGGCTCCTCTCACCATGAGCTGTGTGGGGCCAGGGGTGGGTTCAGATCCTCCAGGTAGGAAGCAGAGCACAGGCACAATAGTTCATTACAAAGCCACAGTATAGAAACAAGAGCAAAGTATAGGTCTGCCTTTGCAGGAGCTTTCATTGCACTCCAGGCAATAAGCACGTAACTTTTAGCACTGGTAAGCTAAGCATCGCAGTAGGCTTTGTTAGACATGGAAGGTTAGATGTGGTTTGTTTGGTTTTTACGCCAGGGAGAGCAGATACTTGAAGGCAAATGCTGTATTCTTACAGGGAATTTCTGAAGATACTGTCACATCACATAGGTCTCTGTGACAAAACAAAACAAAAAATACTTTGATCATCTACTTACGTTTCTCAGAGTTTTCCTTGAAGAGAGTCTGTGTCTCTTGAAAGCTTAGATCAAAGTAACTGTAAGCTCCCAGATAGGAAGAAAAATTGCAGAAAATTACATAGGTTCTTTTCATTTTATTTGAGGTAATGGACAGACAGGGAGAAGGAACAAGGGGAAAATGGAAGTGGCTCTGAAAGAGAAATGGTTAGAAAATCTTCATATTTGAAAGAACAAGCCTGTCTGTTTTGGCTTTTTTGCTTATACTTCATGTATTTGCAGTAGTTACAGCAATGTTTTACACTGGAAAAAATAACGATGTTAACATTCTTGTAAGAAGAGATTGCCTCAAATAAAACTTCAGAGGAAGCCGAATGAAAGAAGAAAATAAGGTTAAAATATGAAGCTTAATATCACCAGGGGGCATCTGGTGTGTCAGTCAGATGAATGAGGTAAGCTGATTTATGCCCTACAAACTTTAGCCAAGGTGTTTCTGATGCCGAAGAGGGTTTAATGGACTGCTGGCCTCCCACAGATCATTGCTAACTGCAAGGGAGATTTTGCTGAGGTAGAACTGCAATCATGTGTGTCTCCATTGCTTGTGAACACTCCACAGCTCCCAAGCTGTTTATTTTTTGCCTTTTTTCCTTTCTATTGATTTTTGGTTGTTTTTTCTTTGCCAGTTATAGTTGGCAAATGGCCGAGTAATAAATTTATATTTCCAAGCTGTAGAGAGGATGTGATTTAGCAAATAATTTTTACCATTTGGAGCAGTTCAAAATTAGTTTTCCAGTTGCATTTGCACTTATTTTCTCCCCTTTTATGCCATTTTGCTGCATTGTCATGCTTGTTGTCTTTGATTCTCGGAAAGCGATGCTTTAGTGGTGACAGTGGGATATTGCCTCATTACAGGCCTCCTTGCCAGATGAGTTCCCTTAGTGCCAATTGCTGTTCAGCAGTGGATGCTGCAATAGGTCAACCTGTACTTTTTACTAGTCATTCTTTTTCTCACATGCATTGCTTCTGTCTAAAGCACTTAGAGGCAAATTGTGCTCCCGCCTTGGTAATTGTCACTCTGCTACTCAGGGGGACCATGCAGGGGGACGCAGATATTCTCTGGATGTGTGGAGCTCCACAGGGACCACTAACCTGGTGGTAGGAGGCATAAGGCCAAGGCCATAGGAGATCATCAAAGGCTAAAGTTTCCAACTTCTTAGCTGCTTTGTCTCCTGAGGGCCAAATTGCTCCTCCACCTTTTGCATTTTTCCTACCCTCTATATTTAGCCCAGGTGTAGTGCAGAGATTTTGTCTTTCAGAGCTAACGCTTTGACCAGTTGAGGCAAACCTAAGTGTGGTGATAACAGCCTCTCCCAACCACAGGGAGTGCTCTGAAAGCAAGTACACTGAAAATTGGGGGAGCTTAGTAATACATTAATGCAGATCATGTCACTACTCCTGCCTGCAGTTGCCGCCTTTCAATCCATCCTTGCCCCTGGGGCTGGTGGTGGCGTCGTACTTGGGCACCAAAGCTCACGAATTTAGTGCGAACCATGGGAAAATCAGGTGGCAAGCAAGGGCTACATCTCCCTGATCACTGAAAGAAGCTGAGTGGCCTGGCACAGCAACTGGAAAATAATTTGGAACGGCAGCTTTAAACTTTGTCACTCATTGTTTAATTAAACGTTAAGATATGTATGACTGGGAGTTAAACTTTGATGTATACTGGGTGCTTTCTGAGGCACCGTGCTGAATTATCTTTTTTGGTTGCTGGTGGTTTAAGCCAGTATGGCCCAGGGAGACTGCAAGGGCATTTTCACAAGTAAACACCTCAAATCTGTAGTG
The DNA here is from genome assembly GCF_947461875.1 of Haliaeetus albicilla. Lineage (NCBI taxonomy): Eukaryota > Metazoa > Chordata > Aves > Accipitriformes > Accipitridae > Haliaeetus > Haliaeetus albicilla. The sequence goes on along the minus strand of NC_091484.1, from coordinate 53,109,548 downwards.
TAAAGCCAAATGCAGGAGACCTTTGATTGCCAGTTAACTCTAAGTATGAGTCTCTGTAATTCTGCAGTAAATCTGTTTACAATATGTTGTTTGTGTACCAAATTATAAATTTGGAACAAAATTCTCTGTTAGCATAATTCCTGTGATGTCAACAGAGCTTTTCACGCTGGGAATTTAAGCTAGTTGCAAGGTTGGTTTGGCATAACTATGAAGACACTAACGGCATTTTTTGAAATACAAGTAATTCTGAAATATAACTAAAATGATGGTTTAAAAGCACATGTGGGCAATGGCATAATTGATATACAACATTGACACAATATCAATACAGCCCTGCTAGTGTAATTGAGAACAGAATTTTGCACTGTAGGAGCAGCAGCATCCCAATTTCCTTTCCCTCTGATGTTTAAGTTGGAATTTACCAACAGGTCATTAAACTGATGGAGATGTAGCATTGGTGCATCCTGCAAAGATAGTGTTTTTCAAATGAAGGGCCATACTGGAAATACTGGCTAGGTAGTAAAGATTTAGCATCTCTGCGTATGTGTAAAAAAGCCCCCATCTCGGGGGACCAGGCTATCCTGACCAGTGCCTGAGACAGCTCCTACCCCCTTCCAGGGCAGCTTTGGCCATGGCTCAGTGGTGTTTGTTGCTCTGGCTCTTAGGATTCCCCTGAAAGGAATAAAACTGCCTTAAAGAAACTGGTGTTTGGTGGGTTGCTTTCGATTTTGCTGCCTCAGGGAAGATCTTTGGTTATTTACTTCATTGCTTCACAAAAGCTCTAAGGCAAAGACAGAATTTATCAGTGACACCAAGGAGACATGGGAAGAAGTGAAGGGAGAGATTATATGAGCCTTTTAATACAAAGAACTGTAGTATAAGTTAAGAAGATTATTTTATCTTTGGCTCCTCTGACAGGTCCCCTGTTACATAAGTGTTCTGCTTTTTCGAGTTAGGTGTTGCCTAAATGTCAGTCACAGCCATTTCCTGAAATAAGAACATTGAGTTTATTTAATTTGGGGTGTTTAAGTATTTTCCATTTCAGAATAATAAATATATGTTACAGGATTTCTTCTATGTAAATGCTACATTCTGGGAATATACAGGAGTATCTAGATATACTAAAAAATTCTTAGTCATGATTTTAAGAGTAAAGCTTTGATTTTTTTCCTGACATTGCTACGGCAAGCTTTCATGTCAAAAGAAGCCCACTGAAGATGTTGATTCATGGGGAAAGAGGTGAAATGTCACACTCCTAACTACATCTTTTCATTTTCCAAGCTCCTCCTAGAGAACTGACAGAAGAAGAAAAACAGCAAGTTCTCCATTCAGAAGAATTCCTGATATTTTTTGACCGGACAATACGTGTAATTGAGCGAGCTTTGGCTGAAGATTCAGACATCTTCTTTGACTACAGTGGCAGAGATGTAGAAGAGAAAGATGGGTCAGTTTGGGGGTTTTTTGCTTTTGTAAAATAAGCTTTATAAAAAGAATTCCAATCCCAGGAAGCCTTAATTTTAAAACTAAATTCAACATTTTTATAGTTAAGAAAAGGTTTAAATCTCTCTGTGAAGGCCTGGGTCACTTTGTTAGCCAAAATTATTTTGTAAAATAGCTTCATGCTTTATTGCTCTGGGGTTTTTTTCCTTGACATATTATTCAGGTGTTTTAATTTTTTGTTTCATTTTTGGGGTGAAATTTCAAATTCTGAAAAAATAATTGAAATACATAAATGTGTATATGCACATGTATATGTAGATATGCATGTATACATTCCAGTGATGTATGTCTGTGTGCTTATATTATGATATTTTTACAAATTCAAATTACTGTTGTTTATATTCTACTACTGCCTCGGGTCTGTAATGGATCCCACTGTACTATGCATTCCGTAGATTAAAATTATGATCTCCCAAAGTGTTTGCAATCTAAACGCATAAGACGAGAGGTGACGGGTTGTGTATTCAGCAATTGATAGGGGAGTAGAAGCAGCAAAACTTGTTAGTAGGAGAGGAAGTATTTAGGTTTCAACAGCTGCATATCTGTTGAAGCCTCATGGCAAATCAGTAGCTGTGTCGCACTGAAGTTACTTACTGGAGGTTACTCTAGACCATCGCCCCTGTGAACCGGCTAAATGCATCAGTGTGGCAGCGTTGGACCAGTACTGAGCTTCAGCCCATCCTAATGGTGCCAGAAGGCATCTGCCCTCCCCATCGCTGGGAGGAGGTGCTGTACCTTTAAGATTTCAGGAGTCAGAAATGAGAGGTATTTGGTTATAGCTTGGAGGTGAAGATTCAGAAAACGGGGAGCTGAATGCCAGGGCCAGGTTCAGTCCTGAGAGACAAAGGTGGCAGAGGTGGCCCAGGGTGACCCAGAAGAGTCAGAAGGCAGTGGGAAATAAAGAAATGTGGTTTTGTGAAACAGATGTAAGATTTGTTCCTTGGTGCAGATTCATTATCAGCAAGACAGCCAGTGAGAGCAACTAAATCAAGGTGGCAGGCTTCCCCAGGCAGGGATTTGAGAAGAAGTAGTCAGAAACTTTTGCATTGCTTTTCACAGCATTTGAACCCTGGTACTTCAAAATCTGTTGCTTTGTTTGAATTCACACAGAGATGTTCAAGCAGGAGCCAACCTTTCCTTTAACCGTCAATTTTATGATGAACACTGGTCAAAGCATCGTGTTGTCACCTGTATGGATTGGTCTCTTCAGGTAAGATGTGAAGCCGGGAGATGCGTTTCCATATCCCTTCCAACTTCTCCCTAAAAAAATATGGCCAGCCGCAAAGCATTGTCATAGTGCAAAGTAAAACTGACGATAGAGCTCCTTAAGCTTCCCAAAACCAATACAGCCACATCAGCAAAGCACAGAAACCAGCTTAATTAGTTACTCCGTTGGAGAGCTGGGATTAGCACACGCACACATCAGCACAGGTCCTGTCTAATTCATTCGGTCCCAGCTTCACACCAGCCCCTGTCATCCTCCCTGCTCCGTCCCTTTTAGCCTGTTCCTAGGTTCCAGCCTGGAGCAAAGCAGCTGGTTTCCCTGGGGAGGAAACCAGGGAGACTCTGCTCCAAGGTCCCCAATACAGAACTGGTCCAGGAGGACATAGACTTGAAAAATGCAAACGCAAGCCAGTCTGCCTAGTTGGCTCCAAACCCAGCCTCAGGCATGCCTTGGTGTGTCCAGAGCCCTGATGCAGTCTGGTGTGGGTGGCAAAGATGCTATAGATGTAGCTCAGCCCAGTGCTAAGAATAAGTTTTGCTTAGCCTAATCTTAGAAGTAGCTGCTCTTTCTGCACCATGTTAGATGTGCATGTGAACACAGCATGATGTGTTTAAGGCCAAGTACATAAAGCGTGCGTGCGGGCTGGAGAGAGGCAGTGGATAAGGAGCATGGTAACTCTCAACATCCTTCCTTCTCTCCTTCCCCTTGAAATGGCAGCAGGGCTGCTTCCATCCCTCCAGGTACTTCTCAGGTAAGGTGGCAGCTGACTGCACGGAGGATGTGGCAGGCAGCAGGGAGGAGAGGAGTTGGAGGGTCCCACCAAGCGTCACTGGTAGGCTGTGCTGGTCCGGCTCTCTGACCGGGTGTGGTGTAGAACAGCCAGCTGCAGCGAGGATTCTTGTAATATCCAGCTTGTGCCCCGTGTGTGAAATGAAGGATTTATCCCTTTGCTTTCATACAAAATATCAGCTTAACAACAGGTATGCACTGGTGTGACGTGGGTGGCCTTTAAGCACATATGGATTTCCACAGAAATCAAATATAAGCCTGAGGAAACACTTATCTTAGGTTGTTCACTTGTTCAGGGGCTGGAAATTACATGGAATTCTTATCTGATGTTTTCCTAACAGGCAGCTCTTACTGTATTCCCAAGGCAGCAAGAAAAAAAGCCGCCTCAGAAGAGCACTGCCAAATGTAATTGCTCAGCCCCTGGGGCTCTTAGGCATGTTCTGCTTCCCACCTCTTTGTTCCAGGGTGGCCCCTCCTGCCTTCCCCTCCGTTAACTCCTCACACTTAGCTCCCTGGCACCCCAGCGGGGGCTTCTCTGGCCCAGCGGCTTCTCTGTGCCGGGAGGGGGCTTCTGCACACCACCTTACGCTAGCTTGGGAAGAGGGATTTGCCCCCTCTTTTTCCTGCTTTGAGGTGTATCGTGCGGTAGGAGCTGGAGCTGGACGGAGGTATTTCACCTAACTGCCAGCTCTGCTTCTCACTCATGCTCCAGGACATGGCAGTGTCCAGTATGCCAAAGGATAACTTGAATAATCATGGGAACTGCAGAACACATTGCTCAATTTTTCTGCGATAAAACTGTTGCTGCAAAACAGCCTGGAGACAAATAGAAGCTTAATCAAACAAAGGACCTTGATGCATTGATTAAAGAAGTTATTCTGTTCCCAGTTGCATGTAAAATACGGTCCCAAACACGTGGGATCATTCATACCATTAAAGCTAACCCACTAGCCCCTTGATTCTTTTGCAGAGCAAAGGGAAAATGGCTTAGCTGTTTCATCAGGGATCTAAGGGAAAGGCCCAACAGACTGAATGTAAACATAGAGAGTGGGATTGCCTTGCTCTGTCCATGAGGATGAACCTTAGCTCATCTAAAGCCAAGAAAACCACAGTCTCAGGAATACTGCTGTGTCTCTCTTGATTCTCAGGCAGCAGCCTTGAATGCTGTTTCCCACAGCCCCATTTCCATGTTGTTTTCAGTTGCAGTAACAGGACAGCTGGGCACCTGGTGAGGACTGAATTCTGTAAATGCAAGTAGATTGAGTGAAGCAGTGAGTGTGTCATGGGTAGATTTAGGGTGCTGCACTTAGCTCTGTTTTTTTAAGAGTCAAAAAGCCTCATAATGGTGTTACCCAGCTAGGTATGACCCCAGCATCTGTGTAAACTTGAAACTGTATTTCCAGTTGCATAAACTGCGATTGCCAAACCTACATACAGACCAGCAAGATTTGAGTCAGTGTTTGTTTATGGCCAGATGTGCTGCCAACCAGAACATGCTTGCTAAACTTTCCAGGAGTGTGAACCAACCCCAAAGTGCCTCTAAACTGGTGCTTCAGACCTGGTCCCGCGCCCTAGCTGGCTGCAGTCATGCCGGTGGAAGGGCTTGTCGCTTCTGCCTGCCACGGTATCTGCCCCTTCACAGCTGTGGGCTCAGCTGTTTGCGCAAATGGTACCTAACCTATTCAGCCAAAATGAGATGCCCTGGCAAGAGCCTACTGTGCATGCTGTTTACTTGGATCTGGGCCAACATGCAATGAAAGGTTCAAAGGAGAAGCTGAGCTTTCTGTTCAGAAGTTGTTGTAATCTCTGTTGCGGGAGAGAGAGAGAAGAGGGGGATTAGATGGATGAGAGCAGTGGAGGGCAGGCTGGCACAGCTATGTCCAGCGAGGTGGTGTTTCAGGTGTGGGATTTAACCACCCTCAGGTCTCCCTCAGTTCTCGAGGAGGGAGAAGAGGTGGTTGGTCTGCTGCATGCTCTAAATCCCACGCAAATGATTTGGGTGCTTGTTTCAGAGGCATGCACAATCAAATCCAACAGGTGTTAAAACTCAGATTTATTCTTCAGTAGAAAGTTAGTTAGAACTCTGACAACATTTGTAAGCCACAGGCTCAATGATGGAAGGGGAATTAGTACTACACAGCCAACACTCACCTAACAGATGAGGGCTCTCAACCTGCAGAAGTTACCTAGGGCAGCGTCCCGACCCAAGGGGAGAGTCCCCGACTGCAGACCCGCTGCTCCAAGGAGGACTGGCTCACAATGTCCTCTGGCAGGGCCCCGTTTATACCCTTGTCGAACCTGATCTGTGGTCGTTTTAATCCCTGTTGGCCAAAAGGTCACTTCCATGTACCTGGCACATCTCCATTGGTCAGTTCAATTTTCAGCCTGCGGCCTCTAGGGTTTGGGTTTTTTCTTCCTCTCCTCCCTGCCTGGAGAAGTTCGTTTCCTGTTGGGGGGTGGAGGAGGTGTACTGCCACAGTGCTAAATTGCCCTTACAAGCTGTGCCAGCAGCCAGGGTTTGCCAGGTTGTAGGTACTACCGGGTCAGAGCTGCCCCAAAACAGGAAAGAGGCAGCTATGGTGGCCACGTGTTGTTGCTGGTTCTCCCACACGTGGGTCCAGGCTCATTTGGAACAATGAGCTTGAATGGAGAAATCATCAGCTCCATGATGTATTATCCATGGAAGTGTACACAAAGTGGGAAAGAGCAGCTGCTGATGGCAAAAGTTATAGCTGTGTGCATTATTTCTTCCAAATGGATTTTGACAGCAGAGAGGTTCAAACCCCAATAATAATGATATAAAGGGTTGTGGGGGGGGGTTTATTGTTAAAATGCCTGGTGTGGACCAAATTCACAGCTCCCAATAGCACTATTGGCAGTTTCTTTGTCCCACTTCCTTTACATCTACCAGCTGCACTGTTCCCCTATAAAGCGGTGAATGGTTTGGCAGGAATTTACCCGGGAAAGACAAAAAGTGACAATGATTTGCAGAGATCATTGAGAAATTTGGAGGGAAAGCATTCCTATTTTACAAGAGGAGGGTGTCGGTCCTGCGGAGCTTGGGCTGCTGGCTTGTTGGGCTGCAGAAGCCACGTGCTTTTCTCTGGACATGCCATAAGGTCCACTGCCTTACTTTGACTATTTAGAGGGAAGGACAGAGGCTACCAGAGGTGCCTGGTGTCAAACGTGGGAGTGGAGAAGTGCTATTGTGTCAGTAGAAAATAATTGATGTTTTGTGGGCAAATTGTTACTTCTTATGGGGTTTTGAAACAATACAAGGTCATCAACATAATGTGAAAATCTTATTTTTCATATATGATATTACGTGTACGTGTGTGTATATATGTATAAACAGAGCAAATACATACATGTGTGTTGCATATCTACTGCTATACATCAGTGGATGATGGGTATACAAGAAAATATGGATCTGATTTTAGAGAGCTCATTGCATCAATCTTACTGAGTCAGTGGAATTTGAGGTCACCCTGTGCTTTACAAGATGACCTCAGTATCTTGCAAAATTGAGCTTCTGTGAAGAAAATGTTTTGTTTGCTATTTGAATTGTCAAGAAGAGCTTTCAAGTTGATTCTATGCATAAGTGAATAGGAAGAGTGCCTAATGAAATAAGAGAATAGTTTTCAGGGATGCTGAAAAAACTGTGAATTTCAGAATAAAAGCAAGTCAATGCTATGGTCATAGTGTTTTTATTATCAAAATCAGCTAAGACAACGGTTTGTCCCTGAAGAAATGGTTAAGGAAATACTTTAGAATTACTCAAGCTTTCAGATTTTTCCTCTTCCTTGCTTTGCATTCCCTTTATGAATATCTGCTAGTTGTCTTTTCTGAGAACTACCTGCAGAAAATAACATTGCCTTTGTGGTATCTGAGAATAACTGATAGAGAACAAGGAGCAGGGGCTTTAAGGATGTTAAGGATGAGTAAAATATAAAACCAAAATGAAGCTGAATACTATGAGCTTGTATTATAATTAAAACCAGATATTGCACATTTAGTGCAGATTATTTCTGTCTCATCTGATTTTGCATAGATTCTTCATCATCCATCTTACTTCGTTTGCTTTTTTCTTTTTCTTTCTAGTACCCTGAGTTGATGGTTGCATCTTATAACAATAATGAAGATGCTCCACATGAGCCTGATGGGGTAGCCTTGGTATGGAACATGAAGTTCAAGAAAACCACACCGGAATATGTTTTCCATTGTCAGGTAAGGCTGAGGAGGCGATTAATTTTATGCTAGATGAAACAGAGTTTACTACATGGTACATCTTCCCACTGTTTATATGAAGAGGTTGAGGTTAAAAATAGGCATTTTTGGAAAAAGTACAAGCAGCAGTCCAGTGTTTTTAGAAGGCAACCAGCCTTCTCAAACAATACTGAAAGTCTGTCAGGGCTGCGTGTCATTCTTTGTGTATTTAAAACAGTCCCTGGGAGATTTAGTTTATAAAGCCCTTGCACTTATGAAGTAACTGTGGTGTACCACTTCCTCATCCAGGCAGCAACATATGCTTTCCCACCCACGTTAGCTTCCTTGCATCCTCTGTACTCCAAGCTGCCTACCCTTGCCTTGGTTCTGCTCAATATCATGTTTTGCCTTCAAAATTGGGAAGTACACTTTGCATTTCTGGGCATGCGTCTTACAGCTTGATAAAAACAGTCTGAATTACAAGGACTACTCCACCAATTCCTGTTTGACTCTCCTTTAGGTTAGCAAACCAGTGTTTCACTTCACTCAGTGCTACTTTATGACCATACTATTTTAGAAGTTTATGGCCATTTCAAAAATAGTTGGGTGTTTTATTTCTATGGGTCTGTTTACTCCTCTTTTGCCATTGCTTTTATGTGTGAAATGGCACAGCCTTGTATTGACAGAAATGTTCTTTCTCATTGGCTCTATCTCCATCAAACTGTCCAAACTGTGGAACAGGACTTGGGCCAAATTCCCAACCTCTTCATTAATATCCTTCTGTGGTAATTAAATACAGGACAGTGGTATTCAAAAAGCCATATGGAAAAGTTTCAGCAAGTAAAACTTAACAATCAGAGATTAGTAAAATGCAGATTATTCTGCGGTAAAAATTGCTTCTCTTGGAAGGATATGTATTACCTGGCTAATTGTGTAAGCTAAGTGTCATTTTACATTCAAGGACCAAACATCTTTTTGAACTGAGTTTATGTTTGGACTTGGGTACATTATCAGATGTAACATAGTGGGAGGGAGTTGCTGGAATTGAAGTTACTGCTTCAACCCGATTAAGTAACCTTTAATTCTGGGCATGTTTTTCTAATTTGCTATACTGAAAAACAACTTCACAAGGAGTCTAGGCCTGCACAGCAAATATGCCGTGCAGATTTATATACGTATATATGTATGTGTGTGTGTGTGTGTGTGTATTACCTTTGAAATGAGAACTTCTATTTTTCTGGATATCATATTCAGCAGACTGATGTGTTCTTTCAGACTGCTTAAGATCATAGCTCAGATCCCATGTTCAAATTCTTCTAGGATGTACATGCAGCTTAATGTTTTAAACAACATATTCAAGAGGAGAGATTGCCCATTGCATTTTCAGGAAGAATAATCCTTAAACTAGATTAGATTGATTTTGCAAGATAATAACCAGATTCAGGGTAGCCCTTCTGAGTACACAAAGGGAAGACTGACTACAGACATAACAATGTGCTCCGTTAATTGAAAACTCTGTCTAGTTTTAAAAGTAGGTACCCTTAAACAGGGGAGGTATGACTCACTAAATTCAAAGCATTGAGACAGGCTATACTCTCCATTAGAAAAACACACATAGGACAAAGTGGTGGCCAGAGATTTGGCCTGGCTGAGCTTCTGTCTAATTCACCCATAAGTTGGATGTCCCCCTTTTTCGAACTGGATCCTTAAAACCTGTGAATTGAGAGACACATATGGCCCTGTGCTTTCACATACATCCTGGATTCATCATCTTTCAGTTAAATGAAATCAGTTCTTCTGTTCATGGGAAATATTTCTTTTCTTGGTCAAACTGTCCACAGATAATTTGCACTATAAGTCTGTTATGAGTTGGAACCATGTTTGAACCACCATTATGGGGCTTCTGACCTGTGGAGTATCTTCTGCATCTCAGATCAGATGGGGATACCCACATGAGATGAAATGGGGAAGCAAAAAGCATGAGACTTGGTCTCTTGAACACAGGTTTTGTACTAACTGACTCATATGGAAAATAGGAAAAAAAATTAGCTCAGAGTCTGGAATTCAGTTCTGTAGATCATCATGTTATTCTGTTAGTTAGTGGAAACCAACTGTATTATTAGTTAGCCCAATATCATTTATATTGCCATTTTGCAAGAGAAATATTCCCTTATTCAGTCCTGATTCAGCCATTTCTCCAGGTCTTCTGTGAGACACGCCCAGTTTTTTCCTCTGCAGTACATGACCTTATAACAGTCCAGCCCAGCAGATAGAGATGAACACACACCTTACCAGTACAGCTAGGTTGCCCAGGTATGACAAACACAGTACTTTGAGTGTATTTTCCCAGTAGCCCTCTATTTTCCTTTCCAAAGACCTATAAAAATGTGGTCTTAATAAATACTATATGGTGCTGACTAATACACCTTTTGCCTTTCAATTTGGGGGCTCATAGAGTGAGATATAAGCAAGTAGAAACTCATTTCAGATGTGACTGTTGAGGAACTCATGCAAGCCACTTCTGAGAAGCCAAATCAATAAATAGGTTTATGAAGCCATTTCTGAGGAAATTCTAAGAAATTCTACCTCAGGAGTTCTGATAACATCAGTAGAAATAGATATGTGAAACATCTCCAGACAGCTGAAGAGCTGGCTGAACTTCAGCAAGTGCGCATTTGGTAAATTCTTGAAGCTAGGAACTGTAAAGTTTTTCTGTCTTTCCTGGTATATTATACAGATTTAAGTGAGATGATTACCAAGAAATTTCTTAATTTTCTTTACCTCTTTCTATGACTTTTTGTAATCTTACATAGGATCATTGAAATTGTCATAATCAGAACAACAGGCTTTCCCATAGCCTTTGCTGAAAGTTGCCAGAACCCAGGGGCTTCAACTAAAGTTGTCTATCAGCCATGGCAGACAATGATGCAAAAATCTACCAGTGATGATGTTTTTTCCTAACTCCAATCAGCAAAACATTTGATTTCAGTCCTCAGATGTGAGGAATGATGTATTCTCTAAATGTTTATCTTAGCTGTTGTCACTAATGATCTTACTGGTATGAAATTCTTGCCCCATTTAAAGTCATATTAGGTTGTTGGCTCATCAATACAGTGTAGGTGGTAGTAAATTTCATAGCTCTACAATATGTTGTGCTACAAATACTGGGTCCAATTTTAGTTAATATGCATTAAGGGAAAAATTATTATCAGCCAAGTGGACTTGTTTACTGATTAATTTATATGAACTGCCATGTGGTCTATCAAATCCTTTCTAAACTAAATAGGCCTACTGGCTTCTATTCTCTCCTCCTGTGGAATATTTATTTTCTTCTACTTGTTTTATTTTTGCCTTTCTTTAGGTTTTTATATTTCTGCTGGTCTGTATTGGTACCAGTACTGTTTAATATCTTCATCAATGACATGGACAGTGGGATTGAGTGCACCCTCAGCAAGTTTGCCAATGACACCAAGCTGAGTGGTGCGGTTGACATGCCTGAGGGATGGGATGCCATTCAGAGGGGCCTGGACAAGCTCAAGAAGTGGGCCTGTATGAACCTCATAAGGTTCAACAAAGCCAAGGGCAAGGTCCTGCACCTGGGTCGGGGCAACCCCCAGTACCAGTACAGGCTGGGGAATGAAGGGATTGAGAGCAGCCCTGTGGAGAAGGACTTGGTGATACTGGTGGATGAAAAGCTGGACATGAGCCAGCAATGTGGGCTTGCAGCCCAAAAAGCCAAACATATCCTGGGCTGCATGAAAAGAAGCGTGACCAGCAGGTTGAGGGAGGTGATTCTGCCCCTCTGCTCCACTCTGCTGAGACCCCACCTGGAGTACTGCGTCCAGCTCTGGAGTCCTCAGCACAGGAAAGACATGGACCTGTTGGAGAGGGTCCAGAGGAGGGCCACAAAAATTATCAGAGGGCTGGAACACCTATCCTATGAGGAAAGGCTGAAAGAGTTGGGTTTGTTCAGCCTGGAGATGAGAAGGCTCCAGGAAGACCTTATTGCAGCCTTTCAATTCTTAAAAGGGGCTTATAAGAAAGATGGGAACAAACTTTTTAGTAGGGCCCGTTGCAATAGGACAAGGGGGAATAGTTTTAAACTAAAAGAGAGTAGATTTAGACTAGATGTAAGGAAGAAGTTTTTTACAATGAGGGTGGTGAAACACTGGCACAGGTTGCCCAGAGAGGTGGTAGATGCCCCATCCCTGGAAACATTCAAGGTCAGGTTGGACAGGGCTCTGAGCAGCCTGATCTAGTTGAAGATGTCCTGGCCCATGGCAGGGGAGTTGGACTAGGTGACCTTTAAAGGTCCCTTCCAACCCAAACTATTCTGTGATTCTCTGATTCTACTTCACCCAGTGATGTGCTGCCAGTATTTTAGCTGGAAGTCCCACAAATTTTTTCCTCTATAGCTCATCATACATCCCTTTACCACAAGGTTAGAAATGGGAAAGCAAGGAAGAGTGAGGGATTGGGCAATTTGTTCATTTGTTTTCCTATGCAAGCAAAAAAATGTTGTCTCAGAAGCAAAATCAAAGTGGAAGGGTGATTTCATCTGCCAAAGGAATGAACGCCCAATGCTTTCCTTAGGTAGTGAGGAATAAATTGAGCACGCAGTTAATACTGCAGAGTGCAGACTGGGAATGTCCTTGTAGGGAAAAGTCAGGGATGTCCTCTTCCTCCATGCTGGAGCATCACAAACTCTTGGTGTAATCCAGTGCATTCCAAAGGCAAAACCCAAGCCTTTCAGAAGTACTGTATGAGGCCTACAGATGAGTCATCCCTGGTTGGGTTGGTTTGGCAGTATCCAGAGCATTCCAGCAAAGACATGGAAATCACATTGACTCTCCCTCATTTTGGTGGGAGAATTTTAAGCAGTGGTTCACACTGCTTCTCTCAGCTACTCTTGGTCTGCATTTAGGTGGGGGTGACAAAAACAAAAATAGTATGGCACGGTTATTGATGACATGACTCAACATGAGCTCAATCCTATATTGATATATGCAATGCAGCGACTGGCCTTGTATGTGAACGTTCCTGTACTATTGATCAATAGAGTAGTGTCAATGATATTTCTTATTCTAGCTCTCTTTCTTAGAAAACACTTATATGTCTGTAATGTGTTTTTTCACTGAACAAATAAAAATTTACCTTACCCATTAATTATGAGGATTATTTGTAATGCAATGCCTATTGTTAATGTACTACTGGTCATCTCTGCCCATGATGTTTTTTCTGTTTCCTGGGGGACTGATCTAAGCTTTCTAAGCCACAGTGACCTGAAGAAGTATCTGAAACTTTGCAACAACATCTCTGGTTGAGTGAGGCAAATGAGAATGCGGACTATCTTTGCCCTAAAGTGGGTAGTTGAACTCTGAGCTATTATACCCTTCCTTTCAGCAAGTCCTGTTAGCATGGGTACAGCACTGCTTTTAAAACAGATCTCATAGCTTTTGAGTTAAAGCTGATCTACAGAGGCGGAAGATACAAGGGAAATAAATAATCAGTGGGTCTAGTGGACTTCAGGATATTGCAAACCATTTCCTTTCTTCTGGAACCAAACAGGGGTTATTAAAGTTGGTTGAGGTATCTGGACCTCAGCTTCAAACATCCATCACTTCAAGAGAGGAGGGGTGAGGAGAAGACAGCTAAAGATATTAGTTTCATGCAAATAAACCAAATTGAATGTTACTTTCTGATTTTGAGGACTCTGAATTGTGTTTGGAAAGTTTGATGGATTCTGCTTTCCTACACCCAGTCTAATGATAGCAGCATCAACAAAAAAATGACTACATTGACTGCATTTTGATTTATTATAGATTATTTCCTGATCTATTAATTTCCTCTTTCTCAGCTATGTCTTTTCCAAATGTCTCAAAAGGGCAGTGAGAAGTACAGATCTGACACTTAGAAGTCTCCATTCAGCATATTTTTAAGGAAGGATAGCACATGTGAAGTAGCTTTTATTTGAGGAAGCAGTAACCATTTAAGAGTTCTTTCAAGGAGTCAGATTGACTTTTAGCATAATCACAAAAAGATTTCAGCAGTATATCACTTTTAATAGCTGCAGCTATTTCTGTCCTTTTCCTAAAATGCCGTGCAGTCAGATTTACGTGGTTGGTTCCATCTCTTTACTAAACTGTCAGGTTTTTGTGGGATATGGGACTTGTGTTTTCTATTTTAATTTCAAGAAAAGCTGTCCATGCTTGGAAAATATTGGTGGATTGGGTACAGAAATCAGCCACTCAGCCGCACCACAAAATGTTTCATTCTCCCCTAGCTTTTTTGTAGTGGCTTCTATACACTGCCATTAAGCTATGTGTTTGACCACTCTTCATTGCTTATCCTGGTGTGGTCTTTCCCTTTTCAACTAAATGGATGGAGTCAGAAATGCGTATCTTAGAATTAGATGCACTGAGGTAAGTGAAGGGCTATATTTAGTGGCTGATATTGGCTGCAGTTGCCTTTTTTTTTTTTCCTGATTTGGTTTCTTTGTTGTCTGTTCTTTCAAAATCAACATAAATTCCTTCAGATGTACTTTTTGCTCCAGCAGCCTGCCTCCTAAAGGTGCTGAGCACCCAAATCCATGAGACTTGTGTGCAGAGCAGGCTGAGGTAACAGCATAAATGACTAATATCCTCCTTTTCCTCTTGTCCTTGAGTTTCCATCTCTGTGGAAGCCAAACCAGAGCTCAGTCCCTCCAGAACTTTAAAAGAAAGGAACAAGTTTAATTGTCAAGAAAGCATGGTTGGAATACTTAAAAACTAAAGAAAAATTTCTCTGATAGTTATATTGCTGTTTTTCACAAAGGCTTCCTCACTTTTTTGCTGCTAAGTTTCAAGTAAGGATTCAGCTCTTTAGAGCCATCAAAGAAATGAGAGACCATAAGCTCCCTCCAAGCTTCCCAGAATTTTGTAAGTGAAAACAATCTGAAGAACCAGCAGCATGTCCAGTCCCAGAGCTGACTTGTCTAGTTCCTCAGTTTCTAGTTAGAGGGGGCACCTGTGGTCAGTCTTTAAAGGGCTGCAAATCTCAGAGAAGACATGTGGCTCTCAGCTGACTGCAAATTTTCAAAAAAACCCCAAGCCCCTCCTTTGGAAGAAAAAGTCTTTTCCAACATGAATTATCCTGTGACCCTATGATCCTAAACATGAATCAGATTCTGCCCATTTTCAAAGTAGTTCTTTGGTAAGTGGACCTCTGAATGTCTGCCTGTGAAGATGCTGAGGCAGCTCCCATACTGGGAATGCTCCAGTACCTAAGGACCCAAATTTCTTGCAGAATTTTTGTAATGCATACCAAAATGTTGTAAAATTGAATCAAGTAGGGCTTCTTCAGAGATGAAGGGTTTGTTTCGTTTTCATTTCTTTTTTGTTTCCTGCTATGCATTGTTGGTAGGATGATCTTTGTGGAGCTGCGTAGAGCTCTGCTGTGCCTGTTCTCCGGGACACTTTGTTGCTATTACATTTGTGACTACGTGGTCATTTGCACACTGCAATAATTCATGCAGATGCATAGGTGCACCATTTTGAATTAAAACTGGGGGGAATTCCTAGCTATGCTACTGGGGAAGGAGAACAGTTTCAGCTATGGCTTGTGATAGAAGGACATACTCATTCTGTTCTTATTTTAAAACTTTTTTCCTCTGTCCTGTTGTGTTTGTCCAGGCTGGAACATAGAAACATAGAGCACAGTTTGTGCTGTGAGGATTTCAGTAAACAAGAGCCCATGTCCTGTCTCTTAGGCTTTTGGGTTAGGTTCTTCCTCCTGTTCTCAAGTGATGCCAGCTATCTTTTTTTGCTCCTCCTATTGGAGGCTACACCACTTCTAGCCTTTGGTGATTAAAAATAACTATCATTTGGCCTAAGATGAGTGCTCCAATACTTGTGGACAGATTGTGTATAAGTTACCCACACATCTGAAGGCTGTAGTATTTGGAAAATGGTTTTCGGCATCTTAGGCGAGAGGAGAGACCTGCATGCAGCAGATTTGTAGAGGGGCCAAAGAGGACCAACTATACAAGAGGCAGAGTCTCCTGTCTCCTGGCTATTGCTGAACCCCGAGGCATCAGTGGGGGAGGACAGAAAAGTCATTGAAAATGTGAAAATGTATATTCTGTCTTTGGTGCCACAGTGTCTTATCCAGTCCTGAGATCACCAGTATGAAATGCCCCAAGTCCTGCTTTACTGCTGAAATGCCACAGCTGTTAATGTGGCATCTGCTAGCATCTGCAGCTCAAGAAAAAGTATGCCATGTTTTCCACATAGCCTTTCAGTCCTAAAAATCTCTTAAAACTGACTTTATTTCTTCAGAAGATCAAATCATGATATTTTTCATCGCAAGAGTGGGAGAAGGAAACCTTCTTCCAGGCAAGATCAGAGAGAAACTAAGCATCGTTATGTAGACTAAAGGGAAGTCAATTGGATTCAGAGTTGTGTGCCTTCCCTTGGGTTCGTTTACCTGTATCTTTCCCAACCCTTAGCAAAGCTGCTTTTTCCATGATGACTTGGATCTATTGCTATCTTGTGCAGAACCCTGAAGAGCAACACACCCATCAAAGCCAATGTGTACATTATAACAGCATAATTGTATGCCATATCCCATCAGTCTGTGAAATGACTGCAAATACAAAAGGTGGGTGCAGTTTCCCTATTAACATTCTGAATTACTTGAGGACTGTGTTTATACATACAAAGTCTACTAGCAACAGAATGCTCCTTTTCTTGGAGCAATACTTAACATAGATCATCTTCCTCATTTGAAACAGAGATTTCAATTATGAGTCAAAGAATTAGGAAGTGATGAATCTGCTTGTCTTGGATAGAAAATTTTAGGCGGTTCCTGCTTCTAAGCCTTTTTTGGAGGGGGGGTAGATTATCATATGCTTAAATGATATGCTGTCATTACTAGCAATAGCATTGTGCTTTTTGTAGGTGTTAAAATAGTGATTTGTAATGAACCTGTACTTAAAGATGCTGTTTCTCTTCTTAAAGTTCACATAGTTTTCCTTTCAGACCAAATATAAAGAATATGTTGGCCACTTAATATAGTAGGCATTCTTTTTTTTTTAAGTTTCTTTGTTTCACTGAAACTTGCATTCTGTTTCACAGAAACATTCAGCACTTTCTGAATTACTAGCATCTAATATGCAATATTCAAATAATGCAACTTGAAGAAAACCTAACCTTTGAATTTGCAGAGTTAGACATGCAGTATTTTTAAACTTTAGCTAGCTAAGGAAAAAAAAAAACAGTCAAAAACTATATTTCATAAGAGAAAATTATAGTGATATTGAAGGTTTGCCAAAACCTCAAGCAGTGACAAAATCCACAGAGTGTCCTGAAAGAGATGCCTTTGCAAAACCATTCCTTTGCACATGGCTTAGATTATTGATACTTACAAACACATGACATTATTCGTTCGACTCAGAATTTTTAAAAACTCTGTTGGTAAAAAATGCAAATTTGTCACACTATGCCAAAATCACAGAGAAAAAAAATCACCAAATCCTGCAATTGTTCCTGAGGGTGTTTTATGGTTTAGTAGTTGTTGATCTGGTTACATTTCAACATGACCTAGTGTAAAATATTTCAACAAAAAGGGAGGAAGGAAGGAAAAAAAGAACATAACTTTCCTTTGTTGATATGAACATTATGTTTTATAGTTTTTCTTGTATACCTGAAACTCCCAGTGCTAAAAGGGGTTTGGGTGAACAAGAAATGCAGGATCAGATGTGAAATCTATAAGTCACTGGGATCCTTCCACATAATTTTTTTCCATAAAGGATATGAAATACCATGCAATTCCCTAGCTGCACTGCAAATGATGGATAAACAGCCATAGGCATGACTTTTCTGTTTAGGTTATGTAACTGTTCAGAGTGTAAGCTACTTGCAGTGGAGACTACATTTGGTCCAAATTCGAGAAAATTATTTCACCTCATGATTTTTGTCTCTGTGGGAGCTCTGTGTGAGGAGTGAAGCCTCTTTCTGTGTTACCTGGCACAAAATATAAAACAGTTACTCTTCTAAAGTGCTGTAAAAGGCCCCAGAAACCAAGGAATCCATCATTGCAGCCTGGGGTACAACTGTCCTCTGCTTTAGGTCTAAAATCAACAGTTTTCCGCCCTCTGCCCCCACAGCTGGATGACTGACAAGTACTTCCCTGAAAAGACCTTTTGTATACGGGCAACATTGATATAATGATGATTAACGCTTCCTGCTTCCCACAAAGGGAAAGCAGAAGCACGTGCCGACTGGCCGAGATACTGATACTATCCTTGGAAGATGTTTCCCGTGGGGCAGAGAGTCTTCTGGAAAGCGGCAAAAAGGGGAGTCTCTATCAGCCCCCACAGGGACTGCCCAGTAATTCTTATTGTACAAGCACTACTCTGCATAATGGTATCATATTTGCTGTCACTACAATGATGATTATAAAAAGTGAGTCTTTGTTAGTAATAAGTGCCCGTATGAAGTCATTCCTAGTGTCTTGCGAAAATTTTGCAATCCATTATATAACCATAATAATAGAATGTGAATGATGACAAATACCATAGATTTAACTTTCACAAAGCAGATCTATCTGGTGAAATTTTATTAAAACAGGGTTGTCTTTATCATGAAAAGTATCAGAGAAGAAAAGCTAAAATACATTTATTTTAGCATGAGATGGCAACCAAATGGCCTATGTGCAGGAAGCAATATACTTTTAAAAACTTGTCATATTGGAGAGATCAGAGTGTTTTCATTATCTCTACAACAAAATGTGCCAGAATGCTTTAGGATGGATGATTAATTCATTTTGATTGCCCTTACAACAACATTTAGTATTTTTGTAGCTAAGATGAATATCAATTCCACTTCGGTTCCGTACTGGTCATGAACATAGACTGAATCACCAGTCATTTCATGGGGAGAAGAACGTGCTTAACATTTGCTATCTCATGTTTACATCTGTAAATAAATAGACAGCCCAATTTGGACTGAGTTAACAATGTATAGGAGTTGTGCAGAACTTCTCTCTGCCATGAGTTTTCTGGGGTAAATCCATTCTTCTTGGCAGGACAGTGATACATTATAAAATGCCCCATCACAGGTGAGAGTGGATGACCCAGGCAAGCTGGTTTTTGAGCAAGATGTGGTCCTCTGTTACTGCAGGAGTCAGCAAGTGTAAGCTGGCATAACTGCTGATTTATTGTAACTAAGGCTTTGACCCTGAGACCAGAAGAACACTTATCTCATTCCTTGCTCCTCTACAAGACTACTCATGGGAAAAAATAGCAGAAGCCTAACAGCAGAACCTTGCAGGTAAGCAAAGCAGGACGTGAAATTTCAGGAAACTAAGGTTTGTTCAGAGAAAGGGGAATTAAAAATTAGGTCTGTAATGAGAAGTAGTCATCTATTCCTGCCTGGCCTTAGCTGCTCCCTAATGCTCTATGGGTGCAGAGCCAGGCAACTCATACCAGAATTTGTACAGTAATTTACTGTGGGAGACATGAACAGTGCGAAGGCAACTCATGTTCCCGCCCTCATTCTTAAATACAGACTTGCCTGTGATATCTTCTGCACTTCCACTAGATAGGTGTTTATCTGTGCCTCTCAGTCTCTCAATCCTCATATCTATGTGCAATGTTTAATTAATTTTCAATTATTTCCAATTATGTAGTGACACTACTTATAAATGATACATCAGTGAAAGTGATGAATTTGGGCAAATATAATAGCCTGTCAGTCTTCACTAGAAGCTACAATTAAATCAAAAAGATAAGAAAAGATTACTGTAATTATTTTGACAGTGAACTGATAGAAGTTTGCCCAAGTGACACAGACTACAGAGTACAAAATGCCAATTGCTTAGAAATAAGTAAAATAAGATACACTGTTGTCCCTTTGCTCCTAAGCCTTAACCTAGAAAACCAAGTGACCTATTTCCAGGATTAGGCAGAGCTCCATTCAGTCAAAGACTTGTAGGGTCTTTGATAAGTAAAGAGAGGTCCAGTAAGCAGAGATTCATTCAGTTCTGGGCTCCCCAGTGCAAGACAGACTTGGACATACTGGAGTGAGTCCAGCAAAGGACCTCTAAGATGATTTAAGGACCAGATCATCTCTCATAGGAGGAGAGGTCAAGCGAGCTGGGACTACTCAGCCTGGAGAAGAGAAGGCTCAGGGGGATCTTATCAATGTGTATGAATATCTGATGGGGGGACTAAAGAGGATAGAGCCAGGCTCTTCTCAGTGGCACCCAGTGACAGGACAAGAGGCAGTGGGCACAAACTGAAATATAGGAAATTGCATTTAAACATAAGAAAAAGATCTTTTACTGTGAGGGTGACTGACTACTGGCATAGATTGCCCAGAGAGGTCATGGGATCTCCATTCATGGAGATACTCAAAACCCAGCTACACACAGTCATGAGTAATCTGCTCCAGCTGACCCTGCTCTGAGCAAGGGGTTGGACTAGACAATCTCTAGATGTGCCTTCCAACCTTGGCAATTCAGTGAGTCTGTCTCTGACATTTCATACTCCTTTTCCCTTCCGTGTCTCTGAGGTTATGCAGAAGTCAGCTGGGCCGTGACTGCCTCTAATTCTACAGAGTCTTCCTGGGACTAGCTGAATGTCAGGGCATCCTTCCTTCCTCCCTGAAAGGAGGTTACCAGCTCTCGGAAGTCCTGAATCAAGAAACTGCCTGTTTAGGAAAGCGCTTACCAATTTGCTTGGCTGTGACCAGGCTTTTGAGTCATTGAAGTCAGGGGAAACTTAGAAGAACTGACTACAATTAAGTTCATAGACTTATGAGAAAAGATGAACTTAAGCGTATAGGTAAGTTCTTTCCTCAGCTGGGGCTTTAAAGTGTTCTTGGTCTGGTATGTTCAATCTTCTGACTATGCCAGGGTTCTCACGGCCTCTGCATTTATTGTGGGGGTTTGGACTGGGTGCTACATTTGAGATTTATCTGCAACTCCCTTATGAGCATCTGTGACTACTATGCCCAGCTTGTTGTAGATAATTGTTCTTGCAGCATCTGTACTGGCTTGTAATTCATCTGTGGCTTCACATAGTTTGATTGATCAAATGCATGGTTTGGGGAACTGCTGCTATAGAAACCACCAAGCTACCACCACAGCTCAAGAACAACTCGTGTTTCTATTCCTGTTCTCCAACTCTGGAATTTGCTATCTCTGTGTGCTCTGTAAAGCCCAACTCTTGATATTTCCAGAACTTGCCATCAAGTGATTATCTGCTGTGTTTTCTCTGTGAGAAGAAGAGTCCAGGACACCAAGATGCCGGGCGAGCCTAGCCCACACGTCACTCTCTGGGGGATCTCTTCTGCTTTTGCATAGGGCTAGATGGGAACCACCCTGGATAGGGACCGTTGAGCCTCACTCCCGAGGCTAGGTCATGGTTCCAGCAGAAAGCAGACTCTGAGATGTGCAACAACAAGAAACTTAAGTCCTTAGACTAATGGCTGGGGCACTTTATGAGCATGGGGCTGAGCTGCCAAGACTAGGTCTGTGTTTTATATTAGATAATATCAGAGAATATGCAGAAGTAATTCAGGAAGAGTGACCAGAACTCCTGGACTTGTCCCTCCCAGCCAGGTTCCCCAGGCATTTGCTAGATAGAAGAAGTGGCTTCACCTGTGTAGATGCTTTTGCCTGGAGTTGCATAACTGCAACACTTAGAGATGGCTTTGGTTTGTGTGATGTTTTGAGTATATGCTTCTCCAGATCTGTATTTCATTTTGCAGTGCTTAAAATACCCCCCCCCCCCCCCCGAAAAAAAACCTGTAGGATTACTATGGACTCTAATCTTGTTATCTCTATTCTGCTGTCCACTTGCATGGATAACAATGCATGGAAATGTAAACAGTGCTTTAAGGCTACGCAGACGGCTTTTGAAAACTTGTCCTATCCTAAATACTCCGCCTCTTTCAGGACCTTCTCGCACTGAATGCTGCAATCTGTGCCCTGCTCACCAAAATAAGTGCTAAAGAGAAACAAAAAGGATTAGGGAAGCATCAGTTTTCATTCTTTATTGTATTATCAGTGTGTACCTACAGTAGATTAAATATATACACAACGGATTGTGCATAGGGTATACTTTTTGATACTTAGTGCATAGCATTAGGGGTATTTGCTACAGCAATTGTTGGTGTCATAGTTAAACTGTCCCTAAAATTGTGCAAAGACTGTGTCTTTAAGCATATTTCTTTAGAGTCTGTAGGGAATGGAGAATTAAGCATTTCAATGGAGCTGAAAAGTTGAATGTGAAATCTTTTGTTTCTCTTCAGTTATTGTCCCTTCATGAATTACTGCAGACTGTTCATTGTAACTTATCTTACTGATTTTCTGAGTGCAGATGAAACCCAAATGTAACTAAGCTAACATGCGGATTGTGTGATCACTTATATGGGAGGGTGGTCACACTAGAGCACGATGGAGGTTATGGTTTGGTTGAGGTTCTTTATTTGGGGTAGCTATCTGTGTTAAACAGTCCTTTAATATTAGAAGTCCAGTCCAATAAGCCCTTTTCTGACCAAAAAAAAAAAAGACGCGTGGCAATTGCAACCTGATATTACTTACTGTTGAAAGGAAAACTGTATACATCCTCCATAGCAAACAGTGTACAAGCTGAAAATAGAAGACTCACATCTTGCCCTGAATTAGCAATGAAATACAGTTTGGAATTGATTGTTCCTGAATCTGAATTTTGGCTGCTGGCAGACCAAAACTGTTAAGACACTAATTTATGTTCCAATGATTTTAAGCTAGATTTACAAATGTGGTTAGGTGCCTAAAGATGAAGAGAAAGGCAGGGAATGGGATTTGCCAATGCACTTTGCAGCACCTAAATACCTTTGTCTCACCAACCAGCTTGTATGTGGATAGACACCTTTTGTGTTTGAGATGCTTTTTAAAACAGAAGTCAAAGTGACTAAATGTAAATGTGTGCAGAATGTTAAGGAGGTTTCATCACTAGAAAATTATTCAGGCTGCAATTCACCAATGATTTTAACTTCTAAAATCTCTTGGAATTTCCCTCCGTATGAAAACAGCAACCACTAGTTAACAGAATCAAAAGTGTCAGTAGAAACACATCAGACAACTTAGGTTTTGTCATGTCCCATGTAGGTGATGACTGATGTCGAAAGGATTTCTGGTAGCTGATACGGACATTCTGCCACCAGCCCCGTATTTTCAGAAAGCAACTGAACACTTCAGTTTAAGAACTGCTTCTTACCTAATGGCATTTCTGACCACTCCACCAAGTAAATTTTTCATGTAATGTTATTATTTGGTCAGTTCTAGAGGCCTTCACCAGACAGATGCCTCTGAAAGAAATTTGTTACAAACCCATTGTAACAAAGCAATCTCCGTCCCAAAGCACTTGCAGCTATAGTTATGGGTGGTGGCCGGCAGTGACACTGTTACCCATGGCTTGAGCTGGCTGTGTGTCGAGCAGCTCTGGTCCAGAAGCCTTTGGCTAATACTGTGCCAAAACTAGTGAGCCCTGCTGCGTGCAAGCGGAGTGCCAGAGTGCCACGCTCAAGCTGACACCTACCATCTGCTCCAAATTCTGGCCAGCCTGTGGTATGAGTGGGGATGGCAGAAGGTCCCTGTGCTCCACCCGCAGACACATGCCCTAAGGCTCCAGGTCTGCATGGGTGGTGCAGACCCATGACTTCAGGCTTGTGAATAATTTAATCAAACAATTAAGAGTGCTCTTGTATAACTTTTGGGGTATCATGACCTAAATAAAACAGACACACCAAGGAAGTGCTTGCTTCTCCAACATGCAGGCACACGGATGTTAAGGTTTTGACCCTGCAATTTGATAAGCAGCCAAATCAGAGAAAATTCCGGTACTTAGCATGTAAGCAGTCGGGTGGAAAGAAAACTTGATTTTGATGTGCTGTTGTTATGAAATTGCTCCTTATTTCTCCAGGCTTTAATTCTCTCATCATCAGTCTAACAAAGAAAGTATGATGTTCAGTAAAGACTGTATTCTTAGGCTTGCACGTATGTGTAGTAATTCAGGGTTACCAAACTGATTGGTTGTTGCAGTCACGGATAAAGGTAGGCAGAAGCTCCCTGTATCGCATATGCGAAGTATCATGTTTATCTGCCTTTGCAATACAGCAAGCAGTTTTGCTGCTTTTCTGAGTCATCACACCACCACCAAATGAATAATATCAGTAAATGCACTTTCCAAAAGAGCTGAAGTACAGATTCCCTTTTGGCAAGGCAGCTTGTGGACTTTCTTCTGATTATTTTATTCTTGTAGTTACACGGGCTGAACCTGCAGTTACAAAGATGAAAGTAGAAAGCTTCAGCTTTCTGCCCTGCTTAAAATGAAGGCATGAGGCTGGATATTGCCCTTCTGCAGACTTGGGCAGAGTGCTCTGATTCTGCTGCCATGCTCAGATGTCAGCACTGAGGTTAGATGTCAGAGTTACCTACCCTGTAAACTCATCTAAGAAAGAGCTGCGTTTCCTGACATACTCTTTTCCTTCTTTTTAAGGACTTAGTACTTTTTCAATAAAAATAAATTTAATTTGTGGCTACATTTCAGCTCCATTGGTTTGATGGTATAAGTGGAGCAATACCAGCTTTGGATTTAGAGCAGTCGTGTGGCTGAGTCTCTCTGTGCAGCTTTCATGTGGTTGGGTGAGACATTCTTAGAATCCCCAAACATTTTTGAAGATCCTAAACTGGAGACATTCACAATTCTTCCCTCCCTTTCTACCATTAATCCTTCATGTTTTAA
The DNA here is from genome assembly GCF_947461875.1 of Haliaeetus albicilla. Taxonomy (NCBI): domain Eukaryota; kingdom Metazoa; phylum Chordata; class Aves; order Accipitriformes; family Accipitridae; genus Haliaeetus; species Haliaeetus albicilla. The sequence continues at coordinate 53,085,057 of NC_091484.1, read as the reverse complement.
CAAGCACTGAAGTTAATACAGCCTACACTCTTTCCTGTCACATTGGGCCCCCCTCCCTCCTTTCTTTCTCTTGAATAAAGCAATCTGTTATTTCCAGTCCATACTCTTGTAAATCAAAGGGATAGATGTCGACACACACCATAACCAAGTATAAACTTCCTTTTTTTAATTAAACAGGATTCTGACATTTGGTTTGAAGAAGTGTTTGTTTGGGTTTATTTATTTTTTTAAATACGTGAAGGATGTCAACTGCTTTTATTTTATTTTTAGTAGAAGACAAATTTTGTATGGTACCACAAATAATCTCCAGCACAAAATCTTTCAGATGTTATTTCGTAGTTGAATAGGAAGAGAGTCGTGGGGAGCAATACAGAAGTCTTGGCATTTAAAGCTTTTAGAATTAAGAGTTAACTTCTTTGGTAAAGGTTTCCATACACATAAATAATGTTTTAGGTACCTTTTCAAATTTAATTGGGAAAAACAGTTGTAATTCTGTTGCTATCCTGTCTGCCATTTGCTTATTACTGTTAATAATACTTAGACATTTATGTGAAACACAGAAATATCCAGGTTGATAATAGCTGATACTAAAAATAAGCAAGACTCTTGGAAGGAACATAGTCTCTATTTCAGAGTACAAACCCAGGTATCTCAGTAGCCAGGGCAAAGACACCCTAGAATTGCCCCTTTCAAGGTATCTCACACCTTCTCTTGTGGTGCAAAAAGGATGTAATAGGGCAATAAACCAGACAAACCAGTATTCAGATCTGATACTGCTACGTTCTATGCTGTTTCTCAGTCCTTGGTCTGGCAGGAAAAAAGGGCTTTATTTAGTAACTCAGCTGCTGTTTTGTTTCTAGATGATGATTTTAATCCACCTTTGCAGTTGAGATATATCGTCCGTGTCTGTTCTGCAGCCACATATAAGTCTGTGTAGCAATGTAAGCATGAGGAGATGGTCTCCTGATTGCCTGGCCAGAAGAAGGTAGGGCAACTCTCCAGAGGGACTGAGAGTGCTTTGACTCTTTAAATGCTGTTCCTGACGAGCATGAGTGAGAGCAAAAGGTTATAAGTAAATCGTACGTGTAGTTTTGGCCTTTGTCTTTATTGATTTATTCCTCAGGAGGGCAGGCATAAGTGATCAGAGGTCCAGTCCCTATTCTTCAGTTCCTGTGGATAAAGGACTATGAGTTTGGCACCTTTTCGTGGTTCTAGCTAAGCAGCAGTACCCCAGCTTTGTCCCTCTGCTCTCAGCCCCTCTAAGCCAATTCCCTCAAGCATGGAAAAAGGATCTGCCTCTTCAGCTCACCTGGAGTTAATTTTACTGCCCACTGTTGTCTGTGTTAGACTGACCTACAGTAGCACGTCACAGATTGTAGTGCTTTTTCACATGTGTTTGCTCAGCTAGAAAATCTACCCGGGAGTTTCCTGAGTGCCTGCTGCAATATAACCTGGTATTCTGGAGTCTAGAAATGCCTGTGAACTCCTCAGATCGCTTCTTCCCACTGACAAAGTATTGTTTTGAGATCCATCTGGTGTCAAGTGTAGGCATATGGCACCAGTATGGCAGCGCTGCCTACGGGGGTGGTTTCCTGCAGAAGGGGGTCTCGCTGAATGCAGTAGTCATTGCCTATTGAAAGTCATTATTGTTTAGCACCCAGGTCTTTGTGAACTTGTTCAACTGGTGGCTGGGCAGAGTGCCATCCAAATCTACGGACATGAGCACAGACAGCTGAGTCTCGGGGGCCTTACACACATCAGATGTGGGTACTGAGGTCAGGCTTCTCAGCAAGGAGAATCTAAATGACTGTCTGTCCCGAGCATGTGTATCTGTGGTTGAAGGGATATGCCATCATTAATCCAAATCTGGGCCGGATTAAGCTTCTAAAATAAAAAACAGGTCTGCCAGCCACTTGAAGAGGGCTTGGGGCCTGCTTGAGTCGAGTGCATCAGCGGGGAGGGAGGGAGGAGGCCGAGGTGGCTGAGCAAAGTCACCACCCGCTCGCCCCTGTAGCGCTTCTCTCCGTAGGGGCTGAGGTGACCCCACAGCTGCCAAAACAGGGGCCGGGGTGCCCCACCTTCGTCCCTTCGACTGCAGGCCTCTCCTAGGGCTGGGCGACACTTATGTTTCTGAGGCCAGCCCTCTCTTTGCTGTGACGAGAGCACAGACATTTCATGCTTTGTTTCTTAATTAGGTTTTCAGCACGGTTCTTGTAACAGCCGGGAGCAGAAGCTTTAGCATTCGGCGAGCGGGATTGCCCGTTTGCCAGACAAAAATCTCAGGTTTACCAGCCTGGGCCTGGCTCTCCCTTTTGCCTGGGCAGTGGTCCCACATGGAGCTAATTCAGGCTCGCTCATCTGGCCCTTTGAGAGCTGCCCACCTCCACGGACAGGCAGACCATACACAGGGGATGAGGTGGCCGCACCAGTGAGGTGGTGCCCACCAGAAAGCCATCATCAAGAGACAAGAGTTGAAAATCTGGGTGGAAGATCACAAAGCCAGAAGTACCAGAAATACTTTAGTAGGGTTGCTGAGAAAGCTAAGCAGAGACAGAGAAAGCTAAATCCCGTAGACTGTATTTGCATAGAGGGAGAAAACACCAGAGCATTAAGCTAAAATGAATAATGAAATGATTCACTGCACAGAGCAATTCAGAGAAATGGAGGGTGACCAAACACTGGGGTTTGCCTGTCTCTTGCAGGTCCCAACAACTTGCAGGCACAGATGCTCTGTGGCACCCATAAAAATATAACGCTGGGAACCTCCTATTCTAAATGCTGCTTTTATACTGTGGGCATTAAATTCCTCATGGAGTTGCCTTCTGACATGATCCCTCTTACATTTCTTTGTGGACTGTTGCTATATACTCTGAAACTAGCTGCTCCTGTCCTCTGCAATGGGTAGCTAAGCACCTACAGCATATAAAATATGCCTAAGAGAAAAACTGGGAAGCTTTACCGTCGTTACTGGAAAGTGTCGTGAGATTTCCCTAGAAAGGTGTGGCAGAAGTGCAAAGAGGGATATGCTGTTAATTTAAAACCTGACAATGCGCTAGTTCCTCCCCCTTTGAAGTCAGTGGCGAAACTGTTTTAGAGGAGCAAGACTGCTTGAATCGGCAAACAAGAGGCAGCCTGGAGGCAGAAGAGGCTTACAGGGAATGGTTTCTGCTGCTCTCCTTGAACACAGAGCTGTTCAGACAGACTGGAGACCTGTCTGCCACTCTCTCCCATTAAGGCTAAGAAATGAATGCTTTTAAAGTTGTTAAATGAATGGGCTGGATCTTACAGCCCTTACTCATCTGAGTACTGCCATTAACTTTAAGAAAATAATCACTTTATTAAGTGCTATGGAGTGGAGTCCTTAAATTGTTAAATTCTAATATTTGACAGAAGTTTTTCCTCGGTAGAAAAATAATATTGACATAATTAAAAGGATGTGAACATTTCATCAGCTGAAGAATGCAAGTTACTTTGGAGCGATACGTAAAACTAGAAGTAGCACAGAGGGCTTAAGTCCGAGTCATGTCTGTAGGTTATTTTTGAACTTTATGAAAAACACACTTTAGCAGTTTATATCCTGACCATTCAACTGTATTCTGGGATTCTGAATTCAAAAACATGCTAACCATGAAAACACAACATTTAAAAATACACTGTCCACTTGGCTTCTTCGCCCTGCTTCAGAGTCTCCCAAGTTTGTTTCGGACAAACTGAGAACTTTGTTGTGGAATGACTGTTTGAATTGGGGTTTCTTAAAATACATGTGGAGCCTTGTAGCTGCTGTGGGGTGTGCACAGTGGTGGAGCTGTACTATTTTAAAATCATCTGGCTATTTCACTTCATGTAAGAATATCTGTCAGTTTAGTTATAAGGAATGAGAGGGGTTGATTAAAACAACTCATGAAGCCATTAAACAAAGAGATAAAATGTAGAACATGTGCTGTAGGGTCGTTTTAATTATAATGTATGGGGGATCTGTGGAAACCGGATGGCAGCTGACTTGTAGCTGAGTTTTAAGCCCCTCCTAGCAGTACCAAAGTCCTGTTACTCAGAGGTGGGTTTTCTTATCTGTAAAGCTAATAGGTCCTTTGGAAATGGTGTTTGGAAGCTACCTTTTGTTGCTATGACTGACCATAGTGTAATTACTATGCTCAAGCGGTTAGATAGATGTGGACTAAAATAGGCAATTATGTATACTAATCAGCTAGTCATTAGATACTAGACTATATAACATCAGAGAAATGTATGCAAAAGCTTTAGTCAAGAAGGGAAGGGGTCAGAGATGTCAAGTGAACAGCCATGAGAATCAAGAGAGAATGGTGAAGAAAAAAGGTAGTGGCAGATTATTTCATTGTCTTGGCAATCTTATTAGGTCAAAAAAACCCAGTATTGAATATACTGCTGTATGCTGTAAGTAGAAACTAAGCTAATTTAGCATATAATCTGGCTTTACACAATAGATATCAGGCAGCCACATTAATTCAGTAAAAACTATTCAAACTTCACATTTTGCTTTATTCTTATTAACCTAGTTATAGACATCAAGAGTTAGCATAATTAATTCTAGCCCTATCAGAAGAGGTTTTAAATCTCTGGTGTAAGAGTTCAAACAAGTCTCTAGTCACTAGAAATCAGGATAAGGAGCAGTAAGGAAAGAAAACAACACATCTGCCCATGTCAAAGTTTTTACAATTCCATCCACTCCTGCCAGAGACAGGGTCGTCAGCTAGGTAGACATTGAGTCTAGTTCAGCTTGGCAGCTCCTATGTGCCCAATTCAACAAAGTTTGCTTAAGTGTCTGCAATGCTTTTTATGCAACTGAAATATGGCAATTTAGTTAACCCTTTGTCATTGAGTAAAATGGGTTCACACATAGGAACATCACCACTTCAAAATATCCAGTCATTAAACTGTAACAAAGATTTGTTACCAAAACTCATTGGAAACAGCCAGAAAATGAATTTTTAAGAATGTGACCACTAACAGTGAATTTAATTTTCTGACTATAATGACTGCAGCAGTTCAAGTCTTGCTCTGTTGCTTGTAAGCATCACTAAAACTGCCCATGAAAAAAATGACATTTGCTTCTCTTTGCAAACTGTCTTTATTCGTATGTTCCTTTATCAGGAAATTATATGAATGCTGTAACTTTTGCTTTCCAATTTGCATAAAACAAAGACATTTCCAGGATCAATTATATAAAAATAGGAAATAATTCCTTAGAGAGAGGATGGAGGACTTGAAGGAGTTACAGCTTGTTGCTTTTGGCTGTAGCTTGGCATGTGAAGATTCTGGGGATTGTTCCCTAGAGCACTTCAGATGTTGTATGTTATTTTAAAGAGACTGGAAGGTGGTAGTTGGGATAGATACCCATCTCCATACTGGCTTATGGGGCACTCTACCAGATAGCCAGGGTAACCATTACACCAGTCTGGCTCCTCAGCATCCCCAGGTAAAGAAAATGTACAAAGGCAACTCAGCTGTCATTAAAATGAGGAAAAACTAATTTCTGCTCAAACAGTGTAAGAGAAAGTGTGATTCCCTCTGCTATTAGAAGAGGACCTCTCTGTAGCAGAGAAATCAGTCATTGATCCAACGATGAGACACAGCTTGTCAGCTAATGCTCTCAAGGCAGCGCACCTTGAGGTGAACTTTGGAGGGTCTCTCACAAACTCACCTCAAATTGTCTGAGTGTTAAAAGCTAGAGGAGCAACAAGGGAAGAGCTCTCCCTGATGGGAAATCATGGGCCAGGATGCCAGCCTCTGTTGGGTTGGCATCTGGTTACTTGAAGTTCTCACTTTTGGAAATGAAATTAAGCACTTTTCCCATCGCTGTCAGGGAGAGGTTATCTCAGGTTTTTAGCATCATGCGAAGACTTATCCTGTGGTGCGTATTTTCCCTAGGACCAATGGAACCACACATTTTAGGGTAAAAATTAGCCCTTTGCATCTGTCCTATTGGCTTTAGCAGAATTGCTGGTCTGCAAGGAATATGAATTGAGCTCATACAGTGATTTCTAAAATACAAAATGCTAATGACAATATCCTTCCTTAAGGAGAGAATTGAAGATGACTGACCATGTTACCCCTCTCTTTTTCTCTACCTGTTTTACTCCAGTCCTCCGTGATGTCTGTCTGTTTTGCCCGCTTTCACCCAAACCTGGTTGTTGGTGGAACATACTCTGGCCAAATTGTCTTGTGGGATAATCGCAGTCACAGGCGCACTCCGGTTCAAAGAACTCCCTTATCTGCTGCTGCTCACACGGTAAGGATAAAAATCACCTCCTTTCCTTAGAGGAAAAGGTCAGCGGGGAAGTGGAGCTGTCTAATTGTGTCTACAATGCTGTTTGCCACACAGATGAAGACAGTGTGGCCCTTGAAGGGAAAGAAATAGATAAGAGAGATGTACAACCACCTCCTGTAAGTGCTTAACCATCACACTTTGTAGGTCGGGTCAGAAGATTATCCTCCTTTCCGAGGAAGAGGGCAGGATCAATTACAACACTTGAGTGAGGCGCCTTTGTGGCAGCACAGTGGGACTGTGACTCTTGCTCTCCATTGCCTGTAAAGACAGCCAGGTCACTATAGGGACTGTGTGTCTGTCAGACTAGCATGGCAGGCAATTTGAATCATTTACTGTTGTCTTGTTGTACATGAATTTCTCTTTTGAACCAGATTAGGCACCTATGGTTGTCTCAGTGGAGTCCTGCAAGTAGAGACTGGTGCCCTTGAAGAGAGTGGGGCAGTTTGCTTCTGTTTTCCAATACAGCAATACATAAACGCCTGTCATGGTCTCCTACTCCAGACAGGGCCATAGGGCAGAGCTTGCACAGTGAGGGGGAGTTTGTTTCGATAAAATCATGTGGAAGAGCGTTTTGCTGACACAACAGATACCTGCAGATATAGTGATGGTGGCACAGGGCTCTGGTGATGTCTGGGAGATATATAGGCAGAGCAGTAGCACAAAATGCCTGAGAAGGAAGAGTTTCTCTGTGATACAAAGATGATGTCTGTGCTAGAAGACTCTCTTACATTACAAAGTACTCATATTGTGCTGGAGGAAGAGACAAGCCTGGACTGCCTGCTAAGGTGTCCTCACTCTGCTATGGTGCTGACCTCCAGTCCGTGCTGCACTAAGATGTTGTGCATTCTTGAGTTCTTCTCTTCCAGAGTTTGGGCTCAGGCAGCCTTTTCATAAGAGCTGGAAGGTGTACTCTGTGGATGGTAAATATATCTCATCTTGGTAGTGGGCTTGGGACCATTCCTGAGTGGGAAGCAGAAAAGAAAATACAGGCTGTAAAGGAGGAGAAAAATGTAATAGTATGATACAATAATGCAGAAAAACGCAGATTTCCTGAAACATAAGAAACTGAACTATATAAAGCACTCTGAGAGATAAGATAATAATCTTGTTCTAGCAGAGGGAAGGATCAGACAAAGTGATAGGTCTTTTGCACCTCCAGCTTTTACAATTCTGCGATTCTTATCTTTGGAATTTGCAGATCAAGGTTCAGCTTTTAGTTGACTGTGACAACATAATCCCCAGAGTTAAAAGACAACTCTAGAAGCCATGCCAGGTGAATTAATGAAAAAGATTCAGTGTGGGGCCAGTATTATGATGGCAAGTCTCTTATATTAAAAAATGACAGGTGTGCACGGGCTCGCTTAGTGGGCCAGGCAGCACAAATATTGTTCCCTAAATTTCCACTATCATGAATGTTGATGTAATAATCTAATGATCTGTGCCATGGGTTGCAACTTCAACATTGCTTTTCATTTCCCTAATGTTTTTGCTCATTTTGTCGCCAGTAATGTTCAATCTGCATGAAAAGAAACAGTCTCTCCTGGAAGTGCAATTTAGAGATGTAGCAGACCAGAAAACTAGTGGCAAGAAGCTGACTATCACTGAAAATTGAACAACTGGGACTCCAAATCTAGTGGAAAAGAAAAGATTAATGGGAAGTAATTTGTTTACACTCAAAAAACATTTAAGATTAAATTGTTCCTCCTGGAATTATATATTAAACTAGTTTTATTATTGCAATAGAACAATATGTGATGTTTTGCTTTTGGCAAATATAAATAAATTACTTTCAGTTGTGGATGGGCACTTTATGTGCTGTCATGGATTGGTATAAATAAGTGTTTACACAGTCTAACAGGAAGCATGATGTTTTTAAGGAGTGATCAGATTTTACAATAAAAGAGTGCTTACTTTATGTTCATATATAGGAATCACATAAACTGTAAACGAAGTCTTGGTTGCAAAAGGCTGGCTTGAATCCTAGCTGCTAAGAAAAAAAAAAAAAGGATTAAATTAAGACAACTCTACTGTAGCAATGTTACTTTACGTACTGCTAGATACGTGAGTTGAATAGTCATCTTTTAATTTGAACTTATGCCATATGTGAAAAAGGGATTTTTCTCTTTTCTTTCTCCCACTTTGTTTATTTGAAACAGATAGAGTGTGTTGTTATCACTGACTTAAACCTTCCTGAAGTTTAGTATCACTGATTGCTGCCTGGATTCACCAGGAAAGAGAGTTCTACCCACAGCTTACTCACTAATTTCCTTTCACACCCACCACACATCTGCACTTGGGACAACAGGAAATTTTAATTAAGACAAAACCTTTTTGCATGATGATTTCATTTCCAAAATAAATAAAAGCAAGCTGGCAGTGACCCTTTGAAAGGAAGGAGCCTGTTTAGACTTTCTGTTACGTACAGTTGGTTGTCTTTTTCATCCATTTTCCTTACATCTTTTCATTTCTGCCATGAGTTTTATTGTGCATGAAATTGATGACTGATAGCCCTGATTAAAGCCAGACCTGGCACACTGAGGTGCTGCTGGAAAGACATGGCTCGCTCTCTCCCCCCCACCTAAATATTCTAGATACTCCACTGCTTGCTTTAGCTTCCTCCCACCCACTCTGTCCCTGTCTGTTTGGACTACTGGAGGTCAAACACCCATGAAAAAATAGGTCTATTCTTATTTCACACATCAGTATGTGCTAATCATGCTTAGCACTGGGGTCATTAGCTCTCACTAAGCAGCAAGAAGGTCCATCGTATGAGGATAATAGCATGAGACACATGTGAGGGACAGATTGGGGTCCATTTGATGATCTAAAGGAAGCCAGGTGCCTGACAATCTTGAGAGAAAGAGAAGAATCAGCATCAGAATGGACCTTGCAAATTACTGGTGCATACAGGTGGCCTCCAAGCACAAGGTACCATTTCAGCAGCAGTTGCTGAGTCCATCTTCAGTGTGCGCACACACACACACTGTGTATTCAGATGCTGCCCTTTTTGCACTTAGGGAGGGGGCATTTACTGGGCCCGCTCAGGTATCGAACCTGAGAGCTAGCCAGTGCTCTGAGATTTCTGCCTTTCCCTACTGACTGCGTAGGTGACTTGCAGCTGGATCTTAAAGTAGTCTAAAATAAGTGGTAGTTCTGGCATTCCTTTCAGCAGGAGCAAATGCTAGGTTTCTAATCCTACATGGAGTTGGCTTAGAAGCTCTGTAGGGATCTCTTGTAAGTTGGTCCTAATTTTCATTAAATAAGGAAAGTTTTAGTGAAAAGTATTTTTTCTTCCTGGAGATGCAGGTCTTCTATTCATCAGCAAAAGAGGCAGAGAAATACAGTTTTTCTTTGCTTGACTTGTGTATATGTCTTACCCTTAATTCAGCAGATTCAGTTGTATTGGTCAAAGGAAATTAAATCTTATTGTTCAGTCTGACTGATTTTTCACTTTGGAGACTGCTGAACTTGAACCATGCCTCATATGTCACCATCAGATCTCAGATGACTCTTCAGGCTCAAAATGTTACCAGGTTCCTTGGAAAAGGAATAGGCCAAGTTTCATTATTGCATATTAAGTGGAATTCAGCCTCCATGGAAAGACTATGTTATGGTGAACCAGGTGTAACACCCTAAATTTAGTCACTCTACATTTATAATGACAGATTTTGAAAGGTATATTGGCCAGTGCTGGAGAACGCTGATGGACTTGTTCATGTTTTTCAACTGGAGTACATTTGCAAATATTTAGCATGCAAGCCAAATTCTGGAAAAGTTCAAGTTTTAGGCAGCTGTTTTCTTGAATAAAGTTTTCATTTTGATTTCATTTGGACAATTTACCTCTTTCTGCTGGTTATTTTCAGTGTCAAAAGCCATCAGTAGAATGATACATATCCCTGTGGGTGAAATCTCATCCACATAATTCAGTATTTTCACAGCATTACTCAGCTGTGTTGGTTTATTATGAGGAAAATGAAACTTTGAAAACATTTCCACCTCCATAACGTGCCTCTTAAAATTTAAATGTAAAAAAAAAAAAAAAATCCTATCTGGCAAAAGCTGAGTCCTGTATTCTCCAGGTATTATGTGACTACTTAATTGTTCTTTAAAACAACTTATGAGACATGAGAAATTTGTTTGTGAAGAAGTGAGAATGGCTCTCTGATTTCCAGTGTTAATGTGTTTTCAGCATCCTGTGTATTGTGTGAATGTAGTTGGAACACAGAATGCGCACAATCTTATCACCGTCTCTACGGATGGCAAAATGTGCTCCTGGAGCCTGGACATGCTCTCAACTCCACAGGTGGGTTTGTTTTCACCTATACAGGGAAAAAAAGCACCTTCGGTAGAGCAGGATACCTGCTTAATGGAACATAGCTCCTAAAAGCCAAAACCTCACGTCCTATACAAACTAAAACCAATGGATGCACTTGAAAGAGTACAGCTTGCTTCCAGCAGTCTCTGCTAAGAGCCAAACCCCATTTCCTTTACCACAAATCATGTAATTATTGTAATACGTTAATACATAGGTCAGTTTCAAGTGAAAATGAAATAATCCATTTTAAAGCACGGTAATTACAGAAGTCGCCTGTGGTATAAATTGTACTTACTCTACAGCATTGTTTAACAAATATGGACTAGATTGCACTGCTGCTGAACACACCCTAGGCACCACGGGTTTCCAAGGCACACAGTCAGAAAGCTTACTTTGCTGCCTGCCTTCAGTAGCCAAAGGAACAAACAATGCAAATCAAAAGTTTGAGAACTAATTTCCCCCCTCTGGAATGTTTGCTACTATTGTCTCCCCTCCACCCCACCCCCCTTCTTTGTACCAGGAATGAAAGAAAACCCAGGAAAATTGTCCAAACCACTAGTGATTATAATAATGGAAACTAAACAAAGAATCTGATGCTGAAAAAGGTCTATGGAAAGCATCTTTTAAGTGTTATCTTCTGGAGCAGTACATTTTCTATTCCAATGCATCACTCAGTTTTTATACATAATTTCGTAGAAAAAAAAATTAATATAATTTTTGCTAAGCATCATGGGATCTCATCTTGTCTCAAAATGCTGCGTAGAAACTCCTCTTGATTCAATTAACCATCCATTAATCATGCATTAATGTGCAATTACTATAGAATTATTTGCTTTTCAGTGTTGACACAAGAGGTGGGACTCCTCTATCCTAACCTTAGCCACCTAAAAGTTAGGTCTGTGTCAAGTCTAAGCTAGTAATTTGAGTTCCCTTTACAGTTTATGTAGAGAAAGACTGGGCACTTCTGGAGGACGCCTCCTGCTATCCCAGTGTGAAATATTATTTCAGATACCCACCGTGGGGTACAGAACTGTCAAATCCTGGGATGGAAGGGGCTTCTGGAAGTCATCCCATCTACTCCCCTACTCAAAGTGAGGCCAACTTCAAAGTTAGATCATGTTGTTCGCTCATCTAAGGCAACAGTATGGGTCTGATAGTTGTGTCCTGGGACTATAAGAAACCAATACTCTTATGGAATAGAAGTGGAGGCATCTAAAATGGCCCAGATGTCTATGTTTAGGCACCTGAATCCCTTCCCCAGTTTCTCACTTCACATCAAGAAGATAAATCCCACCCTTATGTATTCACTTACTGGGATACTAAATTTTGAAGCAGACATTTGTGAACATCTCAGTTCCAGTACTTCATCACTCAGATGGAATTTCCCTGCTCCAAAACTGGCTTTCAACAAGGATAGGAACACACCCCACATTACGCTGAAGTTTGGCACATGGCTTTTGGTGATCTAGAAAAGAAAGGCACAGGACTTGATGTCAAGCTACATGCCATAGCTTTAAATTGGGAGGAGTAGAGTGTTGCTGATGTGTGTCAGTCTGAAACTTTCTGAAGACACAGATCCAGAACACTCTTGTACAGCCACGGTGTAGGTGCTGGGAGGAGAGAGTCCACCGCAGCATCTGGCTGTTTCTCCACACGGACACTAAATGATGATCTCACCCCAGAAGATTTTCACAGAAATATATGGTCCACAGGTGCTCTGCCAATGCATTTTCCAGGTCTTGTTTTGCCTTTTTAATAGAATCAAATGTATTTCAAAGAAAAGTATAAACCAAGCAAATGTGTTTCTCTATGGATTTGCAGCCCTCTCCTCTCACAGGGATGCCCATTTTCTTTAGCTATGGCAAAAACCCCTCCTGAGAAAAACGCTACAGGCTTTGGCCCTAGAAGAATAGCAGCTTAGACATTTTAAACACAGAAAACATACCCACTTAAATAGCTAAAAATGAAATTGCTAAATCATTCAGCCCCTTTGTGGATTCTTGGGTTACACCATTTAGGCTGAACAACCAGAAAGTTTTGCAAAATCTGCTCAAAGTGTGCGCATCTTGCAACAGCCAGAAACTGTTCATGCTGGTTGTACTTGCAATAGCAAAAATGGGCATGCTGATTTACTTTTAAATATAGCTACCAAATGAAGAAAGAAATATGCTTGCTGGTTTGTAGCTTGATGGTGGAGTCTAGAGGGAGTGTTTATGGTTACCTCAGAAAATCCCTGAAAAGCAACGCTTAGAACGGTGGTAGTGACAGGAACCCAACTTTTAAATTTTGTTCTGCAAAGGGACAATTGGCACAGTCTGATAAATGCCTCAGGTGCACACAATATTACACATGTTTCCTGACAAACAATTGATTTCAAAAATGTTTGTAAATAGAAGGGTATTGCATGTTTTATTAGAGCCTGGGGCTGGCAAGTGTAACCATTAAGGTGTTACCTTTAGTTTCTGCACCATTAGATTTTAAATTCTCACCTGTCATCTCTGCCTGATTTAAGATATTGTAGCAAAGACTAGCGCCTTCCAGCTGCTCTCAAACGTGTGACAGACAGCAGCGGGGATGGCAGGAGCAGTGCATCCTAGTTTGTGACATTGCATCTTCTCACAATGTCCTATGTAGAAACCGCAGTCCTGCAGCTGGGTCAAATGATTTCTTCTTCCCCTCCTGCTACCCTGTGTAACTTTAGAAAATAATTAGGAAAAAAAAAACCCAACAGCCAAACAAAAGGATGATCACAGAATAATAATGAAGACCTGTTTTGGTAGGAGAGCATGGAGCTGGTGTACAATAAGTCCAAACCAGTGGCGGTTACAGGAATGGCTTTCCCAACTGGAGATGTCAATAACTTTGTCGTTGGCAGTGAAGAGGGAACAGTCTACACAGCCTGTCGTCATGGAAGGTGATGTTCAGCATTTTGTACTTAAATAACATTGTGTACCTGCATTGGTGTGAGGTAGCCAAGTGTGTGGAGAGTCTTTCATGTTTTTTCTTTTGGATCAATGGTGTCTGTACTGTTCTTCACTCGACTAGGACAGGAGTCACCTGACTTTGAGCATCTATGCTACAGCCTGTTATACTGGGGTAGTTGCCCCAGGATCCCTGCGTAGTTGGTGGGAAGCAACGACTGCTCTTAGGGTTTTATTTCCTTTACCTTTTTCAGACATCTGCCTGAAGAAGAGATGACTGGGACCTCAGAAATGCCTCTTCCTCACCCATGAGGTGAGACGGAGGTCTAGACAGCTAGCTGAGATGTAGGTATCTATGTCTGGGCAGGTTGATTCAGGCCCTAGGAGACAGTTTTGTTGCAGGGTAATCAGGCCTAAACCACTCATAAGGGATGGTAATCCGCTTTATTTTTTACCATCCTCAGGTCCATCTTCAGTCTCCACAGGTATATATCGGAGAAAAGCCACCATGGGCACACATGCATGTGAGAAACAGAGCACGCATGTCCCAGTGCACAGCCATCCAGCGCTGGGTATTCCCGCACAGCACTGCAGGCTGTGTCTGTGCAGCCAGGCTAGAGACTGAGCCCTGCTGGCCCCTGCTCTCAGAGGGCAGTTTGGACATGCCCACCCTCTCCAGGAGGGCAAGAGGGTTTTGTTGTACAGCCAGGAGCCGTGCCACACCGTTTGCCCCCAGGCTGCCACCTGGTTTATTTGCTAACACAGACATAGCCGCAGTGTGCCACACGGGTACACAAGCTCTGGCTGACCTGCTCCCAGGACTGGTACTCTGTGCTCTCTCGCACATGGTGGTCATATCCTTTCCTTGCATAACCCAGGCTGTAGTTTAATACTGCAAGTTCCTTATTTTGCACCCTGTAAATCTGCAGGATTCTAGCGTGATCCGATAGCTTCTAGTAGTTTCATCCTCTGGGATGCTTGAAAGGCTTTTGTAAAGAACAAACTTTTTTCACTGATAGATTTAAAGCTCACCCCCACGCTTCAGTAGTTTGCAATATTCTCTGAATTCGTATTTTATCATATTCTGTGTTTCTGTTGACCAAATAGACATGGATACATTGGTTTAAGATTGTAAGGCTTCTATCAGACATTCCTAATGTTGTATAAATACTGTTTTACATATATTTTGTTCAATATAATTTTTATTTTAAAGTACCTTTATTTTAGCCTGACTGCTGACAGTATTGCAAAATTGTGTATATTTAGACATTGTACTGATAGGCTGTGTGGCAGCTGATGGTTTGAATTAGTCTTAGGCTGCTAGGATAAATGAAGCACGCCCAAGGGCATTTCTCACTTCTGATCTTTCAGACATGCCTGGTTTGTTCTTCACAAGAGAAGGAAGGTGCCATATCCTCTTGTTAGCCCACCCTTTTAGCAAACCTTCTGCTGACCATTGACAAATGCACTCCTTTTCTGCTCCTGCCTGTCTTTTCTAGAGCTTTTTGCTGTCATTCCCATTTTATTTCCAGAGGCTCCTGTGTCCTTCAGCCCAGCACAGTGGAGAGCCATATGTTATTCTTGAAGCAGCTGTGTCAAAGCACAGCAGATACACAAGGTGTTCTCAGTGCTCCAGAACTCCCCTTATGCAGCCAACTACATGGTAGACAGATAGGCATAAAATAAGAGGTGTGCTTTGTACCCAGCACTGCAGAGGCACTGCAGAACTCAGTCCCTGCTCCAGCACATGCTGCAAGGTCTGGCAGGAGAGCCTAAGTGAGGCCACACTGCCATGGTCAACAGGAGAGGTGAGGGGACACCATGCTAGCAATATGAGGGACCAATTTCCTCCAGTGCAGCTCCTGATCTCTTTGGGTACGCTGTATTCACACTGGCACAGGGCTGGCAGCCTTGTCAGAGCTGTGGCTATTTTTAATGTATTTTCTTCCAGTGGTAATTTTTCTATAATGTAACTAAAAGGGTAATTTCATAATTCCCCTGCTCTGACACACATGATTCCCTGCACAGCACTGACAACTGATCTGGTGTCATTTGCTTCCAGGAAAAAGAAAACTGTGCACATTCTCTCTTACACAGCATTGTATTTTTCCTTCCTAATAGCTATTCTAGCCTCAGGCCGATGAAATGCACATCTCCCCTTGTTCAAAGTAATGACTGTATGATACCTGATGACAGGAACAGTTCCTTCACTTTTTGTGAAAAAGGATTTGCTTCCTAGTGACCTGACTGATGCTGTGGAAAGTTATTTTAGATATTTAAGAGGAAAAGAATTGCTCATGATAAGTCATTAACGCATTTGCATTTTTATTTTAATGTTATTCCTTGTGATAATGGCTTATTCAGAGGCATAAGCTATAGTATAATTATAATTTAGAATTATTTTATAATTATACATAAATGTTATTTCAAGCTACAGTAGTAGACAGTGTATGTAAAAGTAAGTAAGGCAAGTCTTCAGAAGTAAGAGAAAGTCTCCCTGTGCTGGATCCTAAGCATTAATTGTGCCCACAGGAGTAAACCTCTGCAGGCAAAGGCCTTACTGAAAGGAGAGAGATTTACAGATTAAATGGAACTTTAAAAGGAAACAGGAACCTAAGAGTACAGAAAAATGATGTTAAATCACCAGATGTTAAATCATCCTCTGAATGCAAATGTCTGTTCTTCCTGCAGTAAAGCTGGCATTGGTGAAATTTTTGAAGGCCACCAAGGACCCGTCACAGGAATCAATTGTCACATGGCGGTGGGTCCAATTGACTTTTCCCATCTCTTTGTCACATCATCATTTGACTGGACAGTCAAGTTGTGGACCACAAAGGTGAGAAATCCGAGCTGGGGTGGGATGGGTAATGCTACTTGTGAAAATGCTGTTGTCAGAAATATTTCAATATTTTCTATATCAAGTCCTAAGAATCAATTAATTGAAAGGCTGTGCTTAGAATAGGCATAGTGATAAAATTGTAAGTAAAATATATACCTAGTGTAACTGTGTCAACCATATTTGCCCTGGAGCGTACCATGCCCTTTAAAGGTAGCTTCAGCTGGCCTGCACTTCAGTATTAACCCTAGTGCTGAGCAATTTCACTAGGCAAGGAGATTAGGATATCTTGTACTGCAAGTCATCAAACAATCCATCCAGCACTCCCTGTGCAGGCTAACTTGCAAGGCTAGGAGTATGCACCATGGTGGTGCAGCAGCAGGAACACTTTCTTCTGATGAAGCAACAGGGGAAGCACACGTACGACTTAATGCAATCAATATCACTTGTGAAATTCATTGCTGTATGAGGTTGTGATAGCCAAAAAGTATAAATTGTCCCAATGACATTAGACACTGATGGCTGGAAGCAGGGAGGAAATACATGCTGGAGCTTAACATTCATGACCACCATGGATCTGTTGCTGACTACTCTATGGACTTGTCCCCATGACCTCTTACAGGGAGAGCACTATGAACAGCAGAAATTAATAGACAGTCCTGTGAAGCTTTGAAACCCCAACACCTCATAGAACTGTATGGATATAGAGTAATGACAGAATGAGTGAAAACTGTGGGACAGACTAAACAGACCAACCTGTTTCATTGCACAGGCTGAGTTAAACAGGAGAATGAGAGGTAAAATCCTAATTGTATAAGTCATCTAAACAGTTATTTTTGCCATACACCAGAGTAGAGAACTGCCTTCCAAATGCCAGGCTTTTGTCTTAACCGTGTTTTTATGCCTGCATTTGATTCACATCTTGAGCTGCACCCGGCAGAGTTCCAGTACTGGAAGCTGACTCCAGTCAGGAAGTATCTCAGCGTGTGTTCCTCCAAGACATCAGGGCTTGGAGATGCTAGGACAGAGGCACAGCAAATGTAAATACAAAAGTGATCAGAAGGGCTTATGTGACAGCCTTGTGCTGGAAACAGAAGCATGGTTACCTAGATAATCACTTGAATCAGCTTCCACAGTAGCTTCACAATGAATTTGTTAATGGCCTGCTCCAATGTGCATGCTAATTAACAGGGATCTTTTCCCGATCAACAGTGACCACAGCTGACAGTTTTGTCTTGAGTGTTATATTTTAGGAAACTCATTATAATAAAGGTGCATGATTTACCTAATTCACATGTAACCATATACATCCATGGATCCAGCCTTAACCAATGCAGAAGTGGTCCAGGGGAGCGGTTGTGGGCAGCCTAGAATGGGTCTGGAATGGGTCCTAGGTGGTAAACATTAGAAAGGGCTGCAGGATAACCAAGTGATGGAGAGCTTAGGTGTTAGCTGTTTGGGGGCTGGCTAGGCTGTTTGGTGTCTGAGGTAAGGGAGTCCTGGACAGTCGTAACTGGTGGCAAGGGAATATTGAAGGGTTGAAGTTGAAGCTGAGTAAGGGGAAAAGAATTTGTGAGGGGGGAAAGATGAAAGTCAGGTACTGAATTCCAAACATACATGTCCAGAAAAGTCTGGGATGAGTATCTGACCCTCAGCTTGAGGTTGAATATGGCAATAAGGGTCTCATCCATCTGCAGCTTAAATGAAATTATATTAAGGGATAGTAAGGCCTGTTTTTTTTATTTTAAACTCCTAAGATTTTAGAAGTGAGCAGTAACACTAACACAGTATATTTTGGCCACAAAGACACTGCATTTAGCAGTACACGGTTATCTTTGTGGAAGAATTCAGTGCCAAAATGGTTAGGTCAGGTTCTGTTCAATGCACAATCAGTTTTCAAAGAATCAAACCATTTAATATCTATCAAGCTGTGGCTCATCTGGCAAGAGGGGCTTCCTGACAAAGCTGTCTGACCTAGCTGATGTGAGCTGTGACGTGCATGTGACACACCACAGCACCACCCAGAGCTGGAAGCTGTGTCGCTGTATTGGATCGCTTGCTTTCTTCTGGAGCAGGTTTGAGCAGCAGCAGCCCCAGGCTGCCAGCCACTGCCCTGTGAAGACATCCTCTGAGACACTAGACAAGTTCTTGAACTGTGATGAATGTTTTCTTCTTCTTCCAGTTTGACTGCCAGAAGTTTCCTTCCATACTGCCTGGATAATTCTCTTGGCTGGAGCTATTAGATATTTAGGGCTCTCTTTGTTCAGTTTCCACAGTCAGGGCCTGCTCAATCAGTGGGCTTTGAATAAACCCATCAGCACGTTTGATTCTCTGAAAAAAATAGTGGATTGATAGGAAGCATTGAGTGATACCGCTGGTTTATGAAAGTTTACTCAGAATTGTTTTATTCCTTTGGTTTCTTATTTGTAAATTTAATCTCTCAGCATCCAATGCCATATTGCTTTCCTGCTTCTACCAGTGTTGTCTACTTAATCCTGTGCACATTATACTCTTTGGTCATGAAATTCAATTCCTTTCTGTTTCACAGATTCAGAGTCAATGTCCAATTGTAAAGTGAACCATGAAAGCTCTGTGTTTATATTGTCTATTGATGTTATGTAGCACCCTGGGGTGCTTATGAGAAAGGCACTTTCATAGCAGGCATTTGACTGATGGATTGAAAGCACCATCTCCCTTAAAAACTCTGGCTTGACATTTTATAATCCGTTTTTGTGGTTAACACATTTTCTTTCCAAAGGCAGTTCAACCAGGTGACTGAGAGTAAGGTTTTCACTAACGGAAGAATGAAGGTTTTGTAGATAACACTAATACAAGGTTCACATTATCACCCATCACATTAGCCAATAATTAGATCCCTGGGTGAATAGTAAGCAAGCAGAAGTAACAGGAAAAGAAAAGGAATTTGCAAAGGTAGATAGTCACTTGATAGCCAGGGCATTACCTGGTTCCTGATGAAGTCAATAGGGCTTTCAACTTGAATTCATGCTACACCATGTGAGCAAGTCTTGGATGCAGAGCTGTAAAAGGGAAGTCCTGATGTGAAGTGTCTGCGCAGCATTGCCCTTAATTAGGTATTGTCTGTATGATGCTTTGAAGAGGCAAAGTGCTAAGTGGAAATGCTAAGTGTTGTTAATTAATTAAGCACTAATCCTCATGAACAAATAGCATGAGGTTAAATAATGAAATGTAAGTATTGTTATTATTATAGCAATTGCTGTTTGGAGTGCGAATTTTTAGATATTGTGTCAAGGGACAGGAGCTAGCTTGGAATTGTTAAAGTGTAGCAAAAAAAGCTAGTTTCAGCTAAAGCCTAGAAGATGGCTTGTTTCTGCTGAGGTAGTTAATAAAGGTCTGGATAGAGAGCTGGATTTTGTTAGCTCTTTCATCCTAAGCTTGTCTCCTTCATCTCTTATCCTTATTGAGGCGAGGTGCTAATGACTGTTTTTCTCCTCTTGCATTTATGCCTAGGTAATGCTCAGATGGGCAGCTGACTAGAAAAGAGATTGGAATAGCTGTAACAGCATTGCTGTATCCCCATCTATGCTTATCTCCCTCTTTGCCTTATGTTAAGTAATGGTGGTGAGTGCCATAATCAGAAGGAGAGACAGAGGTGAGCAGCCTGGTAGTAGGACCACCACATAACCATTAGCAAGGACTAATTGAGCCAGAGGACATGTGTGCCTTCAGTGACAGACTACCTACTTTTTTGATCATGCTGTTTTGCCTTACTAGCATGTGCATCAATGGTAGCTCCTTCCTAGTCCCTCTCCTTTGTCTTCTCTTTTGTATGTTCTTCACATGCTGCTCTTCTCTTTTGGTGTCCTGTGTTGTTCCAGTCTGCAGTCTGTTGTGATTTTTGAGAAACCACATTTTAAACAGCAAAAATTCACATTTCTATGCTATGTGCCTTCACGTACATTTGTGTATCTTCAATATCTTATGCCCATCTCTTTGCTGATTATCTTGGTATGACCCAGTCCTCCAGACTCCTGGAGTAAATTATTTTACCTTCCACTTTCATACCTTCCTATCAGCATATAACTTCAAATGCCACTGGTTTTAATTTGATCTAGAGATTGAACACCATCTCCTCAGAGGTCAAGCTGAAGCCTATCACTAGAACAATGCAAAGAAGCAGGTGGTGGTGGTGGTGGTGGTGCTAAAGACAGGTACCTCTATCCCCCCAGTCCCCTTCCCCAAAAGCCTGACCGATAGGATCTGATAGGATCAACTTGATAGACCAAACTTACTATGATGGAAAGTGGTGTAGCAGAATGAATCAGAGCAGTACGTGATTGTGTGGATCAGTCACCAAGAAAACAATGCACTCACAAATGGGCAATTTTTAAAGTTTACTAAAATAACAGGGTTGGGCTGTCACTTTTTTTAAGATTAAGAAGTTACTATTTTTTACATTACAAATACCATGTATCAAGGTATCTGGCTACTGGCTCAGATTTTTCTCTGGTATAATTTCAATCACATTAAGTGGGTGAGTGAGAGCCTCTTGTGTTATAGATAGCATTGCCTGAAGTTAAAGATCCAAATAGAAATGTAGTCAAACGTAGTCATGATAAAAGGACAGTAAACTTAGTGAACTATTACAACAGCTTGGTGAATTCTCCCTCATGAAAATTGTTTTAACTGTAATTGGAAGTGCTGGAGTGAATGACTTGATTTAGTGAAGTCCCGTGGCAGGTGATTAGAGTAGATCACAGATTAGAGACACTGATGTTAGTGGTTAATGGTATAAAGCATTCCTCTGCCTTACGGAAGATGTTCCTATTCCAGTGAATATGCAGTTATTTATGAAGAGTGTAGGAGCTCCACGAGAGTATCCTGTAAGCCAGTGGTTTGGGCACCAGGCCACGCTGCAAAGGTGTCTTCCCTAAGGGGAGGAAGTGCTGTGATCATCTTGCCATTTTGCTCTGAGCTGTATCTTGTGCCTATGAACAACTCTGGTTTCACTGAAAGTAAGATCTTCTCAGACTAAAGCTTTGATTTTAATGTGCTGACGCTTCCTGATGAAAACCAGTTTTGTCCACTTGCGGCCAGCCCTACTTCTCCAATTTGAAACAGGATCAGACAGGTCTCCAACAGCGAAATGGACTGGTGAAATGCAGAGGTTACTCATGTACCTTATCTCGCATACACTTAAGTGTAGATGAGAGCTGGACTTAGTGAAATTTAGAAAGTATCACTACTTTCAGTCTTGAACCTGTTCATTCTTGATGTTATTTTCTAAGCTTTCTTAAATCCTTTGGGCTATATTCAGTCTTCTCACATTAGTACATGAGGCATTTTAGATGACTCTTACTGCATATGAAGTTGGATCCTCCTGGATCCTCTATTATTTAGGGCTTCCACACTTTGGTTTCTTATGCAGCCACTGGAAAGAAGTAATTGCAATGCATACATTAGGTATCTTTTGGAGGTACCACCATTACTTCTTCCCACCACCAACTATACAGGAGCCCAAGTCTGGCAGATAATCAGTTGTTGTAGCTTTTGATGGCTTTCTTGCATCTGGACAGCCTCAGGTCATATCTAAACTAGCAGATGCGGCAGCACTTCTGAGCTCCTGGGTCTGTCTTCTTATTCTGGCTTCTCCCAAATAACTACCAGGAAGCAATCAGCCTCTTTACCCATGCCACACACAGACAGCTGTACCTTGATTCTGCAGCCAGAAAAGCTAAGATACAAGCAGAAGAAAGCCAGGGTGTGGTCTGACCAGATGCTAAATCAAACTATAGGGGTGTCAGGACCTCTGGCTTTCTGCACCTACCACCCCACTGAATCTGGATGCAATCTGCATCTGTCTCTAGTGCCATGGTGGGTGATCTCAAAAGGACCCAGAGAGTTTAGGGAGGCTAATAAGAAATAACATCAAGAAGAAAAAGAGGAAAAGAAACAATATACTGTGAGGGAGACCAAAACTAGTCTATTTTGGGAGTAAGTGGACTGAATACAGACAGTTCTCCCTATTTTCTCCTCTCTGTGGAATCCTTTACTACTCCTCTCTCCCATTGATTCTGGTGGGGCTCAGATGTCTATCTCAGGGGATGATTTCACTCCTCTTATTTTGGATACCTGGCTAGAATGGTCCCCCTCACTGCTGCATCACAACACGGAGCTCCTTCTTGACTCTGCTCATAGGGCAATCACCTTCCTTTGACAACACTCCATTTCCAGCACAGGCTTTTCTCTTTGATAAAAGCAATTAAAATGATTAATCTGATTAATCACTGTCCAAATGCTAATTTTATCTGATTATAGGTAAAGACAAAGGGTGATAAAATAGCATGCTGGATTTCATGGAAACGGTCTCTCTGTGGTGCGAGTTCAGAATTTTGAGTTTTGTCCAAAAACAAGGCAATGAATGAATTTGCTTCAGAGCTCACTTTCTGTCAAAAGGCCAAGCTGACTTGGGGAAGAGGGTGGAGTTGCCTGTTCAGACAGGATTTTTTTAGGTTTTGCCCTTTACCTCTGGAGCCAGAGGTCTGGCTCTCATCCAGCTGTACAAAAAAGAAGATTATGGTATTTTCTAGGTAATTTTAAAGAGCAAAACCAAAGTGAAGTCAGGTGGCTTGAAATCAGCCCCAAGTTCTTCACATGAAATGTTTCTCATGATTTTGGTTTTCGGTGTAGCCATATTTGAAAAGTGATAGGAAAATATTCTTCAGCTGGCCAACATACTTCATTTACTCAGGCAAACCATGCTTCTCCTTTGTGAAGCATTTTGTGAAGAATGGCACACACACACATAAAAATAAAATAGTCATCTAAAATACTGAGGCTCTTCTGAAAAACTCAGTGGGCTAAACTCTATTTCAGAAAACCCTAACATAAATCCAGCTGTAGCACTGAAAGCTTTATTTGCACATGGAAAGCAGAATTGGATTTCAGGAGCTCATATAATCTCTACAAAACAAAGTCATCATTCCTTTTTCCTCTGAAATCAAAACGCAAACCTCCCACTGACTGTTCTGTTGCAGAATTACGCTGGAGGATCAGGCTCACATGTAATAGTGAAACATTTCAGGAAAATTATCAATATATAAAACCCAGGACTTCTTCCCTAATGGAAATTTTCTCCCACCTGCTTCATGCAGCCATCATTTCTCTGCTATGTGAGAGACTTTTGTTATCAGTAAAAAAAAGGAACTGTATTCAAAATCCTACAAGATGGACTTCTCTTCAATAATAATTAGCCTCAAAATCATTTCTTGCTGACCCATGAAAGCTCTGCGGGCATCCTGGTGGCAGCAGCTACAACTACTAATCTTGACTGTTGAGCAGACGGTGCTGTAACATCAGGCTGTGTCAGCCGTCCTGCAGTGTTGCCCATGTTCCTGCCTGCGCTTCCTGGCAGCTGAACTGCAGCAGCAGAGTCGCTTGCAAGCCTGGTAATTCACCAAGTCCACATGCAATGCCAGGCCGGGTACCCTGTGATGAAGCAGCATTTTCCATTAAAAAGAGAAATTGAATTTTCAGGGGCCTCATACTGAATGTTCCTGTCAGAATCACAGGGGTGGGAAACAACCCCCTGAAACCGCAGCCACATTATCCCATTCCCCTCCTCGCCTCGCAATTTGAGCTGAACTACCTCTTTTTAACAACTTGAGGCCCAAAGCAGGGAGACCAGTCCCACTGACTCCAACAGGAGTAGGCTCAGGACCTAAGTGCATGCCACTGCCTCTCCTGCATGATGGGAGAGCACTAGCACAGCGATCCAGCTTCTGCCAAAGCATCCCACTCACTCTCCAGCTCTGCTTCCTGATCCCACCTATGTGGGATATAACCAGGGAGTGACAAGTGGAGGTAGAAGACCGCATCCACCCTTCTTCAGTGTTTCACTCTGTGTTCAGTGTTTCCTCTGACCAGGATTTGGCGATTCTTCCATCAGCCTAGGAAAACCATACCTCACTAGTATTTCTCAGCAAGTCACCCAAGTGCTTCTCTGAAAAGATCCAGGAATATAGTAATATACAGTCAGGAGTATGAGCTACAGAAACTGTGAATCAGTTTGCCAGGAAGGGACAATAAGACCTTCTATAGTGTTTTGAGCTTCTTAAAAGAAGAAATTGAGCCATCTTGAGAAGTAGGTAGACATTCCAAAGGAAAATGATAGTATTTCTGAAGAAATCTCATGACTGAAATACATAGTTAGTAACATAGGAAGAAGTGCTGGCTTGCTTAAAGCATGTTTTAAATAAAAGGTGGAAAACTTGATTAATATTTAGCGATGAAGTCAGCAGTCTGAGGAAATACAGAACGAATGGCAAATACCTGTACAGACCTCTCCACTGTTGCCAGCCACTCTGCATCCAGCCTGATGTGGGCGAGTGGAGCAGAAGGTATTAAACCTCAAGCAGTGGAAACCTGTAGGGACAACTCTCACAAGTGTGGAGTAAGAGGGTCTCCAGACTGGGAATGAAACTGGATGAGCTAAAACGCAGAAACAACCATACACCAGCCTGGCCAACAGGAACTGGGGAGAAAAGTGAGGTGGGGAACACTGACCTCCCTGGTGCCTCACTATAACCCAGTGAGCATATTAGCTTCTTCATATAAAATATTTCTTAATCCTGTTTTGTAGAGTTTCAAGGCCTTACATAGCTTCTGATGTTTGTAAAGTTCATCTGTGGCAAGAAAATATCATTAATTCATTTAAATTTACATTAGACATCAAGTAATACACATTTATATTAAACTCACTGAAAATAGTTCCTCAGCTAATAATGCAGTGGTGAAGAGGAATGCCATGCTTTCTGCCTTTTGCCTTCAGAAGATAAAAAGGTCTTTTTCCATTGAGTAAGTGGAAAGGCAGAGTAGAAGAGAACAACTGAAGTCTAGCAGCACAGCCTGAATGCGTTGCACCTCTGCAGAGGACTTAACAGTTAAGGAGGGTTAACCAAATCAGCAGTTTATCTGTCCGTATAGCTTCCAGGCTACCTCCACAGACCCCGAAAGCTCTGCTCTTTGACTTTCTGATGCTCCTAAAAGTCAACTGATATCTGATTTCCCAAGTTCTTTTTTTTTTCTCCATACCACAGTATTAGACATTAAGATTGGTTCTCATTAAAACCGCCTGTGCCAACCATCAAACCTTTTTTCCTTTGCTTCCTTCTTGTATGCTCACCCATGACGCTTTGACTTGGAAGGAAACCACAAAAATGTAATCATCGTGTTATCTCCAGACTTGGTCTGCTCTCATAACCCCTTTCCTTTCGGTCTCACCCTTTGCCCCTCCTCCATCTATAATAATTCCCACATGTTTATGCAAAAATATTGGACTTTCTTTTATTATTGGCAATTAAGAGAGGCAACAGTTTCAGCATCTCTGCAAGAACAATCATTTCTGAAAGTGAACAGTTTTCTGCCTTGACTGTCTGCAACTTTTAAGATGCCAAAAACCAATCACCGTAGTAATACTACAGTATTTAAGTAAAACAGGGCTGTGAAGACTGTATGGATCATTTCCACACTCATTTCTTGCCCCCTGTTGCTACTGCATCTAAAAATGAAGCCTGTTCCCTTGCCCAAAAATGCAGTTTAGACTTGATTCAGTGACCTAATAATCATCTGACAGTGAGATGGCACAACAGGTACACAGGTCATAGCCCAGTGAAATGTCCATTTTGCCCCAGAGGCTCATCTGTGATTCAACACTGAATCTGACTGCCAGAAGGAATTGAAAGACTGGTAAAGGAGCTGTTACTCATGTAACTCAATTTAGGGCACCTCAGTTAGCCAGTGACATTGAGTGGCTAATGCTGAAGTGCATAAACATCCCCCTTTTGCTTTCCCATTGCCATCCTTCAAGGTCTGGCTAGTCCTGGGAAAGGTGATGCAGACTGCAAGTTGTGAGTTGTATAGTATTGGGGTCTGTGGGATAATGATACCCTTTGGGGAGAATGCAGACAGGCTTTGCTGAGCCATCAGGGATGTACTTGTAACTAGCGCCTCTGATTTATGGCATCTTGTAACAGTTCCTGCGATCGCTGTACTTAAAAGCTAGCATAACCTGAGCTAAGTCAAGTCCCATAAGTATAGTATTAAAGTAGGAACTATTGGATTATCCTAAATTTTCGTAACTATTAGAAAACAGATTTGGGAGAAACATGGTAGTCCAGAACTGGCAAAATTCCCATGGAGATCAATCAGTCTGAATAAAAAACAGGGCCTCTTTAACTCATACAAATGGAGAACATGAAGGCTTACAAGAGTAGTAGAGCCTTATACACAGCGGAGGACTTATTCCCCACCACAAGAGGTATGCACAAGTAACCCCAAACAGCTAACAGCTGGTGTCCCAGGAAGCAGATGGTTAAAGGAGGAAAGGTCAAGACTGAAGTAAAGCTGACTGGAGGAGTATTTGCCTCAATATTCCCAGCGGCTTTTAGTTTCTGCTTACACTATCCGTGTCTTTTAGGTTGGCCTGGCTAACTGGCAGGGTCAGAAAGGAAAAGATGAGCCTGGATTCAGCAAAGTAGTAAGAAGTCTCTCTCAGGGTGGAGAACACTGGGTCTAGCAGCTAGGGTCTATAAAACAGTGAAAGAGCTCAGATCCTAACCTGAGTGGAATTCCCACAAGATGTGCCCTGTCTCAGTTTCTTTTGCATCCCTCTGGTCAGTGTGACACCGTAACACTTGCTTTAAATAAAGACAGCAGTTTCTCTTCCCTGTGTGTTATCTATGCCAGAAGAGATGGCCTTCCTTTGACACCTTTTTGTAGGTTTTGGGGTTTTTTTTAATGAATAAAGGCTATTTATACAATATTTGGTCCCAGAGGGGCCGGATGCACAGCATCATGGAATCATAGAATGGTATGGGTTGGAAGGGACCTTAAAGATCATCTAGTTCCAAACCCCTATTCCCTGGTTTGTTCAAGGGCCAGACACAAGAGCAGCCACTCTGCCCAGGACCGCTCCGACTCTGCTCTTTCCAAGTGCCCGAGAGCTGGAGCTTGAGCCCTGAGCCTAAACAAACACATCAGCTTGTTCGGAAAGTTTCTATGCCAAGGACTAATGAATCTGTCGTATTTGCTGCACACCTAGAAAATCCGAATTAGCTTGAATCAACTTATAATACCACACAGCACTCATGACTGTTGATAATACAGTGTGAGCCAGAAGTACAGGCTTGGCTTGTTGTCTTTAGAATGGAAGACAATGGAGTAGAAAGAAGGGGAGACAAGAGAGTATGTGGTGTCACTGTACATCTGTACTGCTGAAGGTACAGTCTAGGGAAGTACCTTTAGGTGGAGCTGACACCCACAGAAATTGTGCCAACGTGTAAAACGCTCCCTTCATGAAACAGGCAAAGCCAATAGCTTTTTCTATGGCTTTTCAGAAGTCAGATGCTAGTTAAAACCTGTGGATATGTATACGTTCTTTTATATGGATAATTAGCTACTTTATGTGTGGCACCTCCTGGATTAAAGAAAATTCTTCTATGCAAATAAGAAGAGGAATACACTGGTCAAATTTATATGTGGAAAAAAAGACCTCTTTTATATAACTACGTAGTATTTATTTACGTGAGTTTCTTATTTCATAGACAAGCACTAATTCCTAGACAGCTCCCATGTATTTAAAATGTTCACTCTACGTTGTTCTTTCAAACAATGCCCGTATGCAAACACTGAGGATGAACAATAGATTTTGACAACATGCTTAAATAAATGAGACAAAACCACGTGTCTTGGAGTTGGCTTTTTCGCTTTTTCCGCTAAATGCTCAAATCCTGTCCTACTGAAATCAATGGCAAAACTCCATCGATTCAGTAGGGCCACATTTTCACCTTAAACTCTCTTTTTCAGTAATAAGTAGATTTGGCACAAGTTTGTCTGAAGATACTGCTTTAAACTATTTCTTCTGTTCTATTGAATAACAGAGTGGGTTGATATTTACGAATGAAAGCTCATCAAGTTTAGATTTCAGTTGTTTTATAATAATAGCCACATGTTAGTTATAGATTGTGTAAGTCTGAAGTTTTGGTAATTTAAAACTGCTTTAAAGTGACCTTTACATGGTTCCACATTTCAACATTTTCTAAAAGTGGTTGGTGTTGGTCCTTACTCGTAAATCCTTACATTAGAAGAATCTGCAGGCCTGGGCCCTTAGTTAAAAGGCTTACAGTAAGAAAGTCCTGCAAACATTTATATACGCACTTAACCTTACAAATCGAGTCTTCACAATGAAATCAACATAACTGCTCTCAGTGGGCAAAATCAGACCAGGATAAAATGTCAGCTTTTAAGAAAGGCCACTCGCTCTTACCATTGAAGAGAGGATGCTAGGCAAGAGGGACCTCCAGCCTGACCTGATGCAGTTGTTACCTTCTTCTCTAGTTAAAAAGTGCAAAACACGCCATAGTATGGGAAATACTCCCCCCCCCCCCCCCCCCCCCCCCCCATGCTAGTCAAGCTGGGAGGGCAGGGACGCTGGGGGCACTATGAAAGGTGTAGCTCTGTAGCTCAGCTCCACTGCCGCTGCCTGGTGGTACCATACGATTTCTCCCTGTTTTCCCAACCACACTGCAGCTGACCTTGCCTTTTGGTTGGGCTGCTCACATGGCTGCAATTTCTCATTTCCTTACAGCGCTCCACTCCCTGTTCATCTCCATTCATTTGTGTCTCATTCCTTGCATGTCTGAGATCGTTCTCAAAAGCCGTATTATTTATTCCTGTTGTCCAGATTTTCCCTCTGACTTCCTATCCAATGGAATTATTTCCACTGTTATGGTAAAGGCAATACACACTGCATACCTGCTATGCTTTTCACCTCAAACACCAGCACTCCAAAAGTGTTTTTATTTTGCTAACAGGGAATCCGAGGCACATCAGCTAAAGCTATTTGCCAGATATACGGCATGTGAACAGCAAGATACAGACTAGAACCACATCTCCTGACCTTTCCTTTTAATGCCTTGGTCTTTAGGCATGAATTGGAAAACAAACTGGCAGAATGAAAAAGAGCATTAAAAAGGTGTCACACCCAAAATAAGATCAAAACAAGTTTTGATACGTTGACAAAAAGGAAATGCTGATTGAAATCTGCCCTGGATTGATTGGTATCTTAATAGTCCTCTTCTGTGGAATTTTGTTACTTCTCCCATGACATTAAATGTTAAAATGCTATATATGCAGCACATTTCCCATGCATAAGAAAAACACCAGCCACCTAGCAGTTGACCAGATTTCTTTCCCTTTGGTATGCTATTGTGTTCAATGCCCATTTTTCCAACATTTACATGGTTGATGTATTAGAACCAAAATCAGGTCCTTTCAGTGAAAATACACAAAACAGCAGGCAGACATTGTGGATCGGTATGGCCCGCTCTAAATATTATTTCCCAGATCACAGCTGTAAGGATTCACTTTGAAATTTCCTCTGAAATACCTCTGCCTCTTCAAAAGCTTAGTCTTCATTTGGCCCTCAACCTGCAAATGCTTTAGCACAGGCACATAAGTAATTCCATTCACACATGTAAGGAACTCCACCGGTACTGATAATATACTAAGCAGATACATATGTGCTTGGAGAACACGACCTTGTTTAGGTAAGAAAATATTCTCGTCATTTTTTTCCTTTTCTTTTGCAAAACTCCAGCTTTGGAAAAGAAATGAAAACGTTGTATAAATTTGAGGTTATAAGCTCAAGCCCTAATTTCATTTTATTGTCACGCAAAACAAAATGCTTGCTATTCTTAGGAAATGCACACAAAACCGTTAGGCCAGTTGTAAAAATTTGGGACCCGATCCTGTAATGATTTGCAGTGCCTTTCATTAATTCAAGTGTAGGAAAAACTGGCCTATAGAACCTGATCCCTTTGTATCTTCACTATTTTTTTCAAAGGACAAAGTCGTGTAATTAAATCTCTGGATGCTTTTTATAGTCTTTCGTGACAGCTGTGACGAGCTTAGAAATCTACCCGAGTTATTTAGAATGCGGGACTGCCGTAACCACGCGTCACGTGAACACTCACCAACAGAGCGGGGTAGAGGGGCGCGCGCACGCCCGCGCCCGTCCACGTGCCGAGGCGCCGCGCTTGCGGCCGCGGCCCGACGAAGCAGGTTGCGTGGGGCAGGAGCACCGAAAACAAAGCGGGCGAGCACCCGGCGGTAAACCGAGATTAAAACCGACCGAGCTTTATCGCTCTACCTGAACCGTATGCGGCGGAAAAGCGATACAGCGACTGCAGTATCAGTCGCTCCGCTTTCCGGAGAAATAGCGCACGGCTACGCCACGCGCGGAGGCGTTCCCGATGTGGTCTCCTTCGTACGGCGGCCGGGGGTGCCTTGCGGAGGGGCCCGGCCGAGACAGAGTCCGTAGAGGGG
The DNA here is from genome assembly GCF_947461875.1 of Haliaeetus albicilla. Lineage (NCBI taxonomy): Eukaryota > Metazoa > Chordata > Aves > Accipitriformes > Accipitridae > Haliaeetus > Haliaeetus albicilla. The sequence continues at coordinate 53,054,317 of NC_091484.1, read as the reverse complement.
ACTCCGCCATCCGGGGAGGCAGCCCGTGCGGCCCTTAATTTCTCGCGGGAGGCCGGCGCGGGGCCGGGCGCGCTGCTCCCGCCGGGCCCGGCTCGCCGGGGAGGCGGCAGGGCCGCCGCAGGCAGCTGGCGGCGGAGGGAGGGAGAGACCCTCGGAGCGGTCCCATTGTTTAGGTTTCTGTCGCGAGCCATGAGAATACTTGATTCCCTTCATCTCTGGAGTTTTCATTATCATTCAAATTTCATTTTCCATTAATTGATCGGGGATTAGCGAAGCCATTATGCAAAAATTAGACGAGCCAGATGGGATGAATAATTCATGACGGACAATTACACTCGGCGGTTCCCGGCGGCGTGCCTCCTAAGACTTGCCGCCTGCCGGAGAGGACGGCCTTCGCCGCGGGCCGAGCCGGGCACGGCCGTCGGCGGGGCGCCCCGGCGGGGCGGCCGCGGGGCGCGGGGCGCGGGGCGCGGGCCGGTCGGCGGGCAGCCGGGCCCTCGGGCGGCACGCGGGGCCGGGCCTGGGCCGGCGCGGGCGCTGGGTCGTCCCGCCCGCCGCTAGGTGGCAGGCGCCGCCCGCGGCGCGCGGAGGGCCGCGCAGGGCGCCGCGCGGCTCCCCGCCGGTCTCACGAGCCTTATCGGGTGCGGCCGCAAGCGCGGTCGGCTCGGGCGGGCGCGGCGGGGCCGGCCGGCCGGCCTCCCCCTCCCGCATTCCCCCCCCCCCCCCCGCGCTGCCGGCCGGGAGCGGGAGAGGCCGCGGGCGCTCCCCCCGCCCCGTCACCCGCGCGTCCCACACCCCTCACGCCGGGCATCTCATTTATCCCACCGGACAGTTGTTGCCCCATTAAAGCGCAGTCCCACCCTTCGCGAGGACCTTTCATCTGGGGAAGTTTTATGACACTTTGTAAATGTGCAAAGTTTTTAATTAGACTCGCCAGACAGCCCCAGGCAGCACTAGCGCCACGAAGTCTTCATGCTTCTCTCTGCTTTACAGCACAACAAGCCGCTCTACTCCTTTGAAGACAATGCCGACTATGTCTACGATGTCATGTGGTCGCCAGTGCATCCCGCGCTCTTCGCCTGCGTGGACGGGATGGGGCGCCTGGATCTGTGGAACCTGAATAACGACACCGAGGTGAGGCGGCGCGGCGGCCCGGCGGCGGCCGGTGGCGGGAAGGCGAGGGCGGGCGGGCGGGCGGCGGGGCGCCGGGCGAGACCTTAACCCTGTGAGGGCCGGCGGCGCGGCGCTGCGGAGCACCCCCTCCCGCCGGAGGTCTGCGGGGGCGCCGGGCTCCCTCAGGGCGCGGGGAGCGCGGCGTCGGCCGCCGCCCGCGCCCCGGGGCGCGGCGGGGAGGGGAGGGGAGGGGAGGGCAGGTCCCGCTGCCGGGGGCGCCTGACCGCCCCCCTCCCCCGCCCGCCTTCCCTCCCGCCTCCCGCCTTCCCCCGCGGCGCGGCTGCTGCTCCCGGGTACCTGTCAGGGGTGGGGAGGGCCGGCTCCGGCACCCCCGGCAGGAAGCCAACACAAATAAATAGCCGCGGTGCCGACTCGGGAAGGAGCCTCCTTCCCCTCGCTTGTTGTTTTAAGGTGCGCTTCTAAACCGCGCCCGTTCTCTAGTTTTCTGGCTTGCCCCCCCGCCCCGCTTCTGGCACAGGCGCTTCAAACGCCCCGTTTTCGATGCCTCCCCGCGCTACTCAGGTGGTCACGCCTCGGCAGCCCGGCCGCGACGGCCACAGGCCTGCCAGCCCTCCGGCCTGCGGCGGGGGCCGAGGCGCCGGGCAGCCCCTCGCCGGCCGCCCGCGCTCAGGGGGCGCTTCGTCTCTGGGGGGGAGACCTCGCGTCGCGTCGTGTTCATCCTCCGCCAAATCCTCTGGAGACGGCAACTCGCAAGGCCCGTACCAGTGGCTCCAGCGTGTCAGAAGCCCAGTGGGGCCCTGCGTCTTCCCTTGCCTCCCGCCCTTCTGAGTCGCTAGCTGCTCCGCTTGAATTTTTTAAGCGCGGGGCCTCTCTCTCGCGTGTTACTTGTGATTTTATACCCTCACCTTTTTCCTCCTCAAAATTTGCTGCAACACTCAAGGGCACAAATGCAAATAAAAAACAAGTTTTCTTTCCATCGCTGTTAACTAAATTGCGGGGACCGCCGGGGAGGAGACATCGCACCTTTGAATTTCACTGACAAGAAAGGATTAGTCAGAGAGCTTTTTGCAAAATTTGGGAATGGTAAATACTGTATTTTTTAAAAAAAGTCATTTTCTAAACATCCCAAACACCACTTTTTCCACCTATTATTTCAGATTTTTAAAAATGCTGCAGACTTGTATAGATACTATTTTTTCTGGATTTGAGTTTCCCCCAAAAATGGTTTTGAGAAAACCTGTTAAGTCGCTTGAGGTCAGTCTTAGATGGCCAGCAATCTGAATCAAAATATTTTTCCACAACTGAAGTCTTGCATATTTTTACTTAATATTCTGTAAAATTAAGAACAAACAGACTGTAAAAAAAAAAAAAGCCACGTATTAACTGACAGTTTCTTTTTATTTCCAAAAAAAGAGAAGACTGAAGAGCAAGCGGCAGTATTTTGCCCCCCCCGTACACCCTATTTTTTACAATTTTTTTTTTCCTTAAGATTAGTTTGATCATTAATACACCTTTCACGTAAACATGCTATACATTTCAGACAGAGTAAAATACGGGCCCAGTTTATGGCTTCCAGTGAGTAGTGCTTGCCATAAATAAGCATGGACAGGTAAGAGGAACCAGCACCGGGCGCTGCATTGTCAAGGGGAGCAGTGAGGCCTTTTGAAGTGCTCTGAGCAGGAAGCAGCGCAGCCTTTTTAATTAGAGCACATACAGCTGGAGGATATACAGGAGGAGTCTCCTCAGAATTTATTTTGGGAAGGGAGGGACATATCCTTCAGGTGTTCTCATTAATGCAGGCTTAAACACAGAGCATAAAACCCAGCATTTTAAGAAGAAGAAGAAGAAAAAAAAAATAACCCTTTCCCCCCAAATACCAGGGCTGAAATCCTGCTCTGCTTGAAATCAACTGATGTTTTGCCATTTATCTCAATGAGACCATAATTTATTTCCAAAAAATTAGTATGGACTGCTTGATCCCATTCCCATCAATAATAAGGCTGTACGTAGAAAACTGCTGATATATTTTCAGTGTGTTTACATATAAACACATAGGAACATCAGGAAAAAAAATAATTTCAAGCTCGATCCTGCTTTTCTTCTGCACGCAAGGCCACCCCTGATTTCACAAATTATTTCCATTCTGAGAGGTCAAAATCAGCTCTCATGTAAGGATCAGACTGGAATTATTTCCGTGGTATCTGAGCTTTGTATTTTTATGAGAATCGAATTTGGGTCTCTGGAGGCAGAAATACCATTTGGTTTCCTTACTGAGCACTGATGAAACAAATTTTTAAAATCTCTATAAATGATAAACTGGCGGATTCTGAATAGTTGTGAGGTTTTGTTATGCGGGAGAAGCAGCAAAAGTAGCACTGAAGGAGAGAACTGTAAGCAGTTCTTTTAAACATTGTAACTGAAAGTGATTGTTGTTTGGTTTTACCCTCTATCTGGTAGGTCATAATTAGTTTATAATTTTCAAGATTTCTCTGATGGATTATGCCATTTAAGTCTGCACCGCTGTTTGCTAAGAAAAAGTCCTTGTTGGCACTTTTGCCTTTGTAATAAGAAATCTTGAAACACCTATTTTTTAGATCATTATTACTTTTAGATGTCAGATATGTGATGTCAAAGTATTTGTGAAGACAGTAGAAAATGACAGGTATATTAATGTGTTTAACTGCTAGCTATTGATAAAAATCTCTGTGTAGGAAATAGGTATTATTGTTGTAATGAGACCTGGTTTTGTTTAATTTGGGAAATAAGCCACATTATTATTTAGGTATTATTATAAACCAATTAAGAAAATACCTGGTTTTAGTTACAATATGCTACCTTCAAATTTTTGAACTGTAACACAGTTTCTACTAGTGTTACTCGTATTTATTAAAAACATTTCTCCTGAGAGCTAGATGCTTTCTGATCACAATAACTAAAATCATTTGACTGTACCACAGATTTAATCAAGCTAATTGTTCTCAAAATCTCAGTGTAAAGTAACAACGGTGTTTGCGTGCTTCAGGTTGATCTGTGGATACCAGAAATTGTTCTTGTAATAGCAGCGGAAGTCATCACATTTTATTTTACATTTGATAAAAGAATATTAAAAAAAACTTACGCAAAAAATCCTTACTCACTCCTTCACTCTTTTGCAAACTGAATATAATTTTTATGGATCAGTATAGTGAGGTTTGCAGATAGTTTCAGCATACCACATGCCAATTTCTTACTCGTGTCTGTAACATTTCTTTTTTGATCAAGATTGGAGAAGGTCTCTAGGTTACTGGTGAGTCTTATTTATCTATGAACTGATACTAACCTGACTTACAAAATTGCTTATTTCTGTTGTGGTTACATCCCATTCAAATGTTTTTGGGGGTTTTTTTTGCGTGCCATACCTTAGCTTTGAAAGTGTGAAGATGGTGTCTATTTCTAGAAACAGATGATGTATTTGCAAGCAGGTTCTGACACTACGTAAGCAATAACACTAAAAAAATAAAAGGTATATTCTTACCATGTAGGTTTTTCTGACTCTATCTTTCTTAATCTGTTACCTGTTAAAATCTCATTTCAAAATTGTTAAAAATCTGACAAGCACCAACTTCAGAGAATTTGTGAAGTATTTCAAATGTGATTTTAAAAACATAATGCTACCATTATAAAATAAACTCTTATCTTTGAAATCTAAAATAGGCATATGTAATTTAACCTATCACTACTGAGAGAGACAAATCTATTTTAAGATGCTATGGTTTGACTGTATTTCTCTCTGTATCACTGGAGAAAAGGCTTTTTATTTAGATTTTTAAGGACTGTTTCATTATTGCTTTTTTATTTTGTTAGATAGCTTTGTGGAATAGTAACAGGATTTTACAAAACCATCGGGTTTTGAAAAAAAGCATGGGCTGTGTCTTGTGTCTGTGGCATGCGTGCTGCTTATTTTTATGTGGAACACTGAAAGAATGCTGTATTAACAAAAAAAAAAAGCTCTAGAGTTATGTATTTCAGCCTTCTGAAAGATTTGTGAAAATTCAGTGCCTTAAATATACACTGCGTATATTTGTATATGAAACAAATATCTTTGATCTACAGTTTTCTGAGAAACATAGCTGGTTAGTGGATTAGTCCTCTAAAATGTGGCATTTAGTTGTTGTTTGAAGAAACCCATTTCCAAATGTTTTGAAATTAATTTTGGCTGGAATTAAAATAGCTTTTTTTTTTTTTTTTTTAAATAAATCAGTGATCACAGGACTAAAACTTGCTTGTTTTCTACTGTGATTTTATCATGGATCAATGACCCCACGTCAGATTTAGGCCACTGACTCTCACCCACTGAGCAGTAACAGTTGGGACGAGGCGTTGGAGCGTGCCAGCTTTTTGGGTAATACTGCCTTGGACAGGACCTAGGCCTTGCACAATGGGGAGATGAGTCCAGTAGCTTATTTGCATTTGAATGACTTCTGCGGGGGGGGGGGGGGGGGGGAAGATGGTGTCTGCTTTCTGATTGCTATCCAGCATTATTTCTACATCATTCTGCAAACAAAATCCTCTTGCGTTTCACACATGGGCCTCAGGACACTACCATGAAGCCCTTTGCTGAGGTGACGCTTTAGCTGGGCAGGCTCGTTGTGTTCGAGCTGCCGCTTTGGTTTTGCGGCCTTGTGTCTGGGTCGGGGAGGAGGAGGAGGAGGAGGAGGAGTGGGGAGTCTCCAGGGGGAGAGGGGCAGGGCGAGCAGCCCTGCTTCCCAGTCCTTGTCCTGCTGCTGGCATGGCCGCGCACGTGCTGCGGCCATAACGAGAGTCTCGGGAAGTCTGCAAAGGTTCAGCTTCCTACCGTCACTCATCTTGTGTGACACAATGAAGGCGTTAGAGCTGAGGAGGAGGTTGGCATGGGAGCTATACAATGGTTGTTTTTAAATTGTTCTCCTGGATCTTTGGACCTACCTCACAACTACAATATAAAGCTACAGACAGAGAACCAAGATGGAAGTCAGCAAAATATGTTTTTGTTAATCTTGTCAGTTTGTCAGTGTTCAGACCAGGCTTTAATACCACCTTCAAGCTGCTTTCTCCCTGCTTCTGCTGCATTGTGCCAACAAGGAGGACAGAAGGAGTACCTGTCACTCCTCCAGAGATAGCCTGGGCTCTGGTTTCTGTCCAACTACCTCTTCTTGCCTGGGCTGCTCTCCAATTTCATGTCCATTTGTAGATCCCAGGACACCCCCTTGTCCCCATCTCACCATGTGACCGAGACCTGTTGTCACAGATGGATCTGGTGGAGGAGCTGCTTTTGTAGCTCTCTTATCCTGTTTGTCCTGACCTAAAAAGCTTTAAAGCTAAAAAGCCTTGTTTGGAAGACCATCACACCAAGCTCCAGGCTCCTTGCTCAGGCAGGTTCTCCTATTAAAGGCAGCTGAGTGGAGCATTAGCAGACCTGTAGGTTACTGTCATTTGTCTTATGAGGTGACCTAAATCAACTGAGTGATCTACCTATCTGGGACAAACACCCACACAGTTCCTTCCTCCTGCAGCATCTTTTGATGCCCTCATTCCAGCATAGATTGCAAATACTTCTCCTAAGATCATGTTCATTGCTTTATTCGTCCCACGCATTAACCAGAATCTTTATGTATTCTTGTGGATCACCTGTTAAGTTGGTTGACTTGGGGCAGGGAGGAGGATTGGAAATTAGACAGCATCCAGGTGTATTTAAAGCAGAAGAAGTCTCCTGGGGACGTAAAAGAGAGTTGTAGGAACATATTGTAGGAGTTCCTAAATGTCAGCTCAGCTGTTCTCACTTCTGCCGTGTCCTTGCTCTGAAGTGATTAGCTCAGGACTTTTCTGACGTAGTGCCTAAGTTTTGACCTGTGCATCTAGCTGCAGAGGTGAGTATGGATTTAAAGGATGTGTCAGCATGAATACAGGGATGTGTCTGCCAACCGTCAGGTTATCTGGGCCCGAGTCAGAGGCCAGAAGCCAGGGCAGGACTGAAGCCAAGTCCTACCCTCAGTTGGTTCTTGGTCATAAGTCAGTGACTTTTGAGAAAGAAGCAGATGTGGTTTCACATGTCTCCGAGGTTAAGGGGAAAAAACTGTTTCATTTACTGTCCTTTACTGTGGAAAAGTCTTCCCTGCTCATTCCAAGCAACCTCTTACTCTTTCCTCTTTTTAGCACATGTGATTGAAGAAACAATGAACCCTTTTTCTTCCCCCCGACGAGGGTTGTATGTTATTTCCAGCAATGCCAAGGGACTTGTGACTCACCCAGCTAAGCAGGACATGTTCAAAACTGACCCCCAGGTTCACAGGCAGTGTGATTTTATTGTCCTTTCTGTTCCTATTGTTTCGACAGGTTCCCACAGCCAGTGTCACCATAGAAGGAGCTTCTGCCCTCAACCGTGTCCGCTGGGCCCAGGCTGGGAAGGAGGTAGCAGTTGGTGATTCAGAAGGCCGCATATGGATCTATGATGTTGGAGAGGTATTATTATTGGGTTTTGTTTTTTTAAAGCTTGGCTCCTGGAGAATGCCACATCCAAGTTTGATAAAAGGTCATGTATCATAACATAAGTAAGACACCTCCAAAGAATAAGCCACTTTTCTTTCAGTGGAGTCCCTGTTGATTTTGGGTTGCCAACAGTGTGTTTGTTGTAAAGCTACCTTGCAAAAGAGTTAACTGGTTAAAGGCTCATGAGAGAAGACTTTTTCGAAAGTTTTCAGTGTTTTTAAAACTTATTTTAATGGGCCTATGGGTACAGTTGGAAAAAGTTACAAAGGAACATGAAGAGGAAAATAGAGGTTCAGAAAGAAGCTGTGTTGTTCCGAAGTTGGTCCTGAAGGGTTAACCTTTTATACTCCAGTATCTCTTATTTCATGACTGGCTTAATGCTGTAGATTTTTCTCAGCATGACATGTACAGAATACATCTGTTCTTTTAATACTGAATAATGCTGAATATGTCTGAATATGTGCAAAAGTACAAACAGGAGGAAATGAGAGGTGTCATTGTGGAGGACTGTAGATGTATGTGTGATAAAGAGTATGTAGGTGCTGAGAAATAGTAGAATGTGTATTCTGTGTCTAAGGCTGCTCTCAATTCACCCTGCTACATCTTATAAAAAACATCTAAACTGCAGCGTGTTTGGCACTGATGGAATCTACCGCTTTGTTGATGAATACGGTGTAAAGTGTTCTGTCAGCATTACAATCCCTTGGAACAGTTAAGGGTGAATCTCTGAGCAATCAGCTTTTATGTAGAGAATTTGTTTTCCATCATTATCTGTGATAGGATACTGAGATATCCATCTCTACACAGTAGGGAAACATTATAGAATACATACAGAATTATCTGTAACTCTCATAAAGTGATTTTATGGCCCATAGCAAAATTGCTTGTGCATGACTCATGTTTTTGGATTGCATTCACTTGTGCAGGAGTTGCCTTTCCTCACAAATGTTTGCTGAAACTTCTTGCCATATTGTTAGCATAATTTCTAAATTGTCTAAGGTTACTGCGCTCAGATTTCCACTATGACACTGACAGGTCAGGCTGTTTTTATTTAGTTTTCATTTTTGCATGACTTTTCCGAAAAGGTGGTTTTTCTGTCTTCCAAGTGAAACGATAGGCTATGGCAGTGTCTTTGATGACAGTGCAGTCTGATCTTGTCTGGGAGTCTAGACGGGCTGTAGAAATGTCTCTTTTTGCATATTATACACCAAATAATCATTCACAGGATTGTTTATCCCTGCAAGCTCACCCAGGAGAAAATAGATGTAGTGTTCTATGCAGAAGAAGTAATATTTAAGTTTTTGGCCTTTCCTCTTTCATAATCAGACTTCAACCTGCAAAATGAGTCATAGTGATACACTCAGATCAAAAAGAAAGACAGGCTTCTATTACTTGAAAAAGAAAAGACTGTCATTCAACAGTATTTATTTGTGTGAGTCCAGATCAGTGTTACATAAAGTGTTCTGCTTCACGGATGTTGCATGCCCTGCCTGTGCAGAGCTCCAGCATCTCCAGCTCAGCTCCATACCCACTTACGCAAACAGATGAATGTCCATCCACATGGCTGCTGACAGGTCATGGGCCATTGCCACCCCTCCTCCTCTTCCGTAATGAATGAAGGAGCTCATTAATTTGTTGCCTGGTTCATTTTGGCAGTATCAGTCTCTGCAGTAATTCCTGTACCAAATTTAGGAGAGGTGGTCTGGGCTGCAACAGCTTTAGGTACTACTAGGACTGCTGTGTTGTTAGTGGCTTTTTCTGGTTTAAAAAAGGAGGGTGCTCATATATTCTCCAGCACAACTCTTCTCACTATAAAGCCTTAAGTGAGATGCAGAAAGACTTTGCAGGTCAAGAGCCTGGCACCAAGGGTTTGTACAGTGAATAACAGCTTCTTCAGTCATTAACCCTCTGTGCCAGTCCATAAAGAGCTCTCTGATGAGTTATTCCGTGCTTAGCTGTCCTCAGGCATGACACACAGGGAATTCACAGCATGCATGTGCACTTTTGGAAGTGTCTGGCAGAAATACGGCAGCCTTTAAGGCTCTCTCTTTACTTAAGTGTGCAAACACTGGCCAGTTCCATGGCTCAGCTGGGGTCCTCTTTTGACTGTCCTTTTTGTATGGGTTTGATTCTGGGACATGATGGGGCTGGTCTGACAGTTTAAAATGGGCCGTCCTCCCACTGCCAGCCAGCCAGCCCTAGCCATATCACTCACTGCCCAGTTTTTGTGCTGGTAGCAGTACTTGTCACCACCCACATTGTGGGGAGAGAGAGAGATCAGCAGAGAAGTATTGATTTTTTTTTTGTTTGGTTGGGTTTTTTTGTTTTCTTTGGGGTATTTTTCTCCATGAACTGACTCAGTGTGAGAGTAGATGAATGAGCACGTAGCTGGGGGCAAGGGGCTGGGAGGTGGCTGTACAGCTGCTGGGAGCACCTAGCTTTCATATTTTACCCAGCAGTATTGCAAAGCCTGACACCTAAGCTGTGACAGTTGACCCTTCAGCAATAGCACTCTACCCATCTCCTACAGCATCAGCTTTTGAAAAGGCCTCATCACTGGAAGAACTCATCCCTGCCTGACTGATAACTCAGTAGCATCTACTTATTTGAAGGTGCACGTCTCTGATTTGGGAAGATGGGTGTGATTACTCGCATTAGAAAGTCAGCAGGCCACTTTACAAAGACCCTAAATACACTCACCAAAAACATTAATGCTCCAATTATACTGCACCCTTTTTAAAACCTTTCTTTTCTCATGACTGTGAGGATCACATTAGATCAGCTGTAAATTGATAAAACATTGGTTCTATCAGAAAAATTGTGATTATATTTGTATTATAATAAAGCACAGTGTCTTTGAATTTCACATTACTATATAAGCAATTTTTCTTACCTGTTTGAACAGATGGAATTGACTCCATGAATTTTGATCAGAGCAGAAAACATCAGGGTATCAAATCATTAAGGAAAAAATGAAGTGATAGGAATTTTTACTTTGGTAGATTCATCACAGTTTTAAGGAACTATTCTAGAGAACAGTAAAGTTTACTGCTGCTATTAACCCATATGGTGTAAGGAGAAAACATTATAGGGCCTAAGTGAAAATGTAAGACACGAGGACTAACCTTGCATCCTTTGTGAAGGCAAGGAGTGTGAGATCAGGGCTGTTTCACTTGTGTAAGTATTTAGGATTTGGCCCTTTTTGATATGTTATCTAGTCATATTCTTTATGACATAAGAAATGGCAGAAACATCAAGGACATGGCACGGTCCATGACCAGGGAGTTAAAAATAATGGTGACATTTTCAGTTAGGCTATATAATGTTATCTCCTTAGAGTATGTACTTTTATTTGTTTGATTTCGGCATTGTGTCTGAAAATAACTGAACACGTTTATTTTCACAGTGAGGGGTCTATTTTCTCCTCAATGCGTGTGCTTTATGCCCATTAGCATTAATAGGAGTTATACACACACTTCCAGGGGAGAGGAGACTTAAATAGTCCATATAGATGTGCTCTTGTGGATCAGTAACCACTGATTTAAAGAATGTGAATTATAAAATGAAATAAAAACCCAAACGCACACACAAAAATCTGATTGTTTCAGTGTGATGGGATCTTAAACCTATATAACTTAACCAGAGAATATAACCAGTGATTCTAAATATACTTTACTCTCTGTAAGAACTAAATATTCAAATCTCTGCTGGTCTAGTAGTTGAGATATTATTATTGTGATAGTATATATAACATATTTTAGCTTTTGTGGTCTCACGGTTTATTTACTGGGCAGCAAGTTTTCTGTATGCTACAAGTTGATTTTAACAGAACATGGACCACTAGATTTATTCACAGGTCCAGGTGACTGATAGTTAGATCTAACTGCATGTCTCTTTTGTAGTTGTATTTTCTAGAAAGCTTGCTCCCATTGTGCATGCTTCAGTGATGTTACGCAGTTGCCGCTGTCATAAATATTCTCTAACAACCACGTTTCTTGCTTACCTGGCTTATTGAGAATGCTCTTTGCACCTTTGGTTGTGAAAGAAGCAGCTTCTCATCCACCTTCCATTATTTCTTTTTTTTTTTTTTTTCCATTAATCTCTTCCAGGTCATATTCTGCTTGCACTGTGAATAAATAGATAGAAACTGTAAATCAATTATTTATTATTTGATTTTAATAAAATATAAAGTAAGTTTGCAGCACAGGATTGGAGAGTTTGAAACTGTAATCACAAGGAGCTTATTACTGTACATTATTTTGTTAAACTAGTTACAGGACAAACTGTTGCATCCGTTTGGCAGTCTTTCAGACAGTTGATTCTAGTCATGCTTTTAAAGGGTGACTAGTATGACAGGTGGAACTGGAGAAAAGTGAGAAAAGGTCTTTCCCTAGACCATCCAGGAAAGCTGGCTCTGCCAAAGAAAGCAGTTACCTGGGATTCATTACACAGTTATTACCTCTGTCTTCATTTCCTTGCAGTGAAATCAGAATCATATTGCTGTTTATGTGACTTTGGTAGGTTTCAGAGTTAATATCTCCTTAAGCCCTTTTAGGGCTGCTGCGTTAGGTTGTTTGTGTACTTCCCCATTTGCTCCATGATGGGTGTTAATCCCATATCTCATTTTCAAGTACATGACCAGTGAGGGAGGAGCTGGCAACTGCCTGAAATATGTGGATGAAGTGGTACAGTAAGGAATATCCCACTGGTGCCTATAAAATAATTTCTTTTGATTTCAGCAGCCTTTAACAGCTGCTCTGAGATTCTTAGGGTTTTAGACAGAAAGAAATGCATATTTGTGACCAACTCTCACATTTCAGCATGGCTAGAGTCACTTATTTTTCGGGGTAGAGTGGGGAAGGGTTGGTACTTTGTACTCCTACCTTGAGATCCCCGTGTTTCACTATAGATTTCATATGGAAAACATAGCTAACATCTCTTTCAGGCAGTTAAAAACTGCTGTAGCCCAGAGAGAGAAATAAGAAACTAGGTTTTGTGTCATGTAGTTATCCAGGTAGATTTTCCAGTAGGTTTACTTTTGCCATCATAAAGCTCTCGTAGAGCATATATTCAGTTAGGAAATGTTTTTGCTGCAAAACCAGAGTCGAGACTTGCCATAAAATATTTTATTTTAAAATCTGTGTTGAGTTACAAGTATTCTTGGAACACAGATAAATGGCTTACACACATATTGTAAAGGCAAATTTGAGCAATAATAAGGGGTTGTGCTTACAACCAAGTTTTATTCAAAGTATTCAAAGATCAAGTAAGATACAGTAGTTACAACAACATGCACAATCCAGGCATAAAGGATAATTAAATGGATTGTGAGGCAGTGCCTGAATTTCACCATTGATATTTTTGCTAGGGAGGTTGGAATACTGGCCTCGGAGAATTTTAAAAGCATGTTTTAACAAAGCAGAATCTCTTAAGAGTTGTTGGAAAATGTAAAGAGCTAAGGTTTTGATTTGCTTCCCCTCTGCCCCCAGTTTTATAATGTTCAGTCTTGAGAGACTTTTAAAACTGGAAGCTCTTAGAGATGACAAAAAAAAAAAAAGAGAGAGAGAATGACAGCATACTAGGAACTCCAGCTTTTTACTTGAATAATATCTGAAATATTGAACAGAAAAAGCTCTTCATCTCTCGTTGTCATTTGAATTTTGACTGATATAGCCAGTATTCACAAAGGGATTTTTGAAGTAGGTTAAATAAGAACTCCCTAATGAAAAAAATGCACTAGTTTGAAATCAGTCAATTTAATTACTGTGTTTTATGAAGGCCATTACCCATTGCTGATTACTAGGGTGATAAAATCTTTAAGCTTTGGTAGCCTCCATAGGGGGTGAGCCGATCTAAGTAGAGCAAAGTCCAGTCATTATCACCCTAAATACTTGTGTTTCTCATTACAATATTCATTACTTTAGGTTACTGTGAATGCTTTGAGGTCTTTATGTAAGCACTAGTTTATTCTCCTGTAGAAAAACAATGTTGTTACATTGATAAGTTAAAACCAAGCATTTATATACTTCTACAGTTTAAAACGAGGCTTGGCTACATCCAGACATAGAAATGCATACATTTATGCCCGTGAGTACCCCTATGCGCATGGCTGTGTGCTTGTCAGTCATGCTAGTCTGATAAGAAATGGAAAAGGGTATGAGTTACCTTGTTCTTTCAGTCGTGTTTTGGTACTTACACAAGCTGGAATGGAGGCTTGCATTACGAATAGCAATCTTTATTGGGGAAGTGCTTTTCAAGAGGGAAAACTGAGCCATGATCTAACTAATCTGACTTACCCAAGGCTGGTTGCTGAGGGTTGGAGCTATTTATCTCCAGTGCCAGTCTAGGGCCTTGCGCTTCCCTTTCCCTGCCACCTCTTGCACATCACGCGGCATCACTGCTTCTCTGCCCCTCTCAGTCACCTTCATCGTGGCCTTCTGACTTACAAAGCAGCTTCATAAAAACGATGTGATTTAAAGGATTACTTCAAAATCATTTCCCCTCTTGTTTAAAAATGTGTATTTTTTAAAAGAATGCTTGAAACTTATGAGGGAGAGATGTGGATCTGGGCTACTGGGAGAGGAGAGTAGCCTGTAGAAACAGGCTGAAGAGCTTGGTGTGACTAGCCAGGGAAGTCTGAGCCTGGTGGCAATGTAGATGATTCGTGTACTTACAGAGATAGGAATGCTTGGGGCCAGAGAGGGAGAACTTAGTGAAGCTGAGGACATACTGCCACCAGCGCATGTGGCTGCAAGCTGGTCGTGTATTCGAGTAAAAAATTAGAAGAATATTTTTAACTATCAGAAAGCTGAAGTTCCAGAGTGGGTAGGGACAGTGGGACAAACAGCGTCTTGAAGTGGAGCCTGTCAACAGGATTTTGTGATGTGGTTGTGTTTGATAAAGCAGTGGGTCGCACCTGGCGTATAGGGTCACTCTCCTCCCTATGCCGTGATGTACGCTTGCTCTTAGTAACAACAGAGTTTCTTCTGTTTCACTATATATATAAATGAACATGAAATTCCACTTTCATTTTACTGCCAGAATATTACTTGTTAAAACTAAAGGAGGAAGTACCAGATTTTTAGCAAAGATACGCTTTCTCTCATTTGTTGATTAGACAGTGGAATTAAATGGGCATTAGTGAAAACAGACAGAAAGGAGGGGTGAGGGGGCTTAAATTGTCATCCTAAAAATTCAGGTGATTCTTTATCCTTACCTTCCAGTTGCATATGATGAAATATTTCGGTAGTTCTCCAGAGATAGCTTACTAGCTCTCCAGAGAATTTCATGGGGTAAAAAGACATGAGTTTCCAATATGATACAAATATCTTTTATAAGAATTCCTGAACTCCTCATCATATGAAATAAAAAGCTTAAGAAAACTAGTCAGCCAACCAACAAAAATCTGGCTCCAGTCCTTTTTATTCATTTGCACACTGGTTTTAAAGCCAACGTATGTTTCCTTTTCCCTTGCAAAGGCCCAGATCATACCCCTGCAGAGAGGATCAGAGAGAACAAGCCACATGTGACAGGAGTTAATCATGTAGCTTAATGCACTATTAGAAGGGACTCAGATAACGAAGTGATGAGAGTGGCAGAAGAGAAGCTGTAAGAGATCATTCCCTTTCTGCACAGTAAAGCCTGCAGGAGAAGGGCGAACTGTATGTGACAATCTTCCTGCCGGTATTTGCCTGCTGAGCTGGGAAATGCTGTAAAGGGCAAGAGACAAAGGAGAAAGGCAGGCTCCAGATTGGACATACCAGACCATCCACTATATGTTTAGCGCAGTGGCACTACTGGTGGCTTCACTGCTAGCTCCTCAGTTACTGCTTCTCCTGCAAACCTTTCAAGAAGCTTAGTGGAAAAGATAATCCGGGTCCAGGCTTCCCATGGTAGTTGTAGGTGAGGCAGTGGAAGCTGAGCAAGTGCTTTAGCTGGTCTGCCCCATCCCGACCCTGCATCCTGGGACACTCGGTGGGGGACAGAGCTGAAGTCAATGCATGTTAATAGTGTCACAGAGTATGTATTTTAAACATCTAGCTAGTCTGTTGGGTGATATTTTCTCTGAAAGTTTTTACCACCTTTCTGATGTAAAAAGAAGTGTTACTGAAAAATGTTTATAGCTTTAAGTAACAGAGAGTATGGAAGGGGAAAAAGTACAAAATGCAAAATTCAGTTTAAGCTCAGTTTGTGTGCAGCAATTTGCAAATCTTTTTTTATGGTTTGCAAAATGATCTGTATTTTGAACATGAAAAAATATTTAATTTGTGACTTGGAAAGTAGTGGTTAAACCTAAAGTATCAACTGAGGATAACTCTGGGTCTTAATACATCCTATTTGGTGGCTAAAATTCCATGTTCGGTGTTTAACTTAAATGTGAAATGTATCCTCCGATGCCTAGAGTGATGGAAAAAGTCTATGTCTGAAATGGAAACAAACAAACAAAAAGCCCAACAAAACAAAACCCCTTGCTATTTCATGGGTGAGCTTTGGCAAATAATGGAACGTGTGCAAAATCTCAGGGAAGGCAGCAACTCTCCTGCAAACCAAAATCTTTGAGTGGTTCATAAGCTGCTTTTGGTGAGAGTCCATTTGCCAACTGGGAGCCAGAAAGCTGTGGCAAAAGTCCTTTACAGTTCCTGTTCTGCCAGATTTCATGGCGTGGACATGGCTGACTTGGTTTGGAAAGGAAGCAAGCTGAGCTGAAGACACCATGATTTATTTCTTCCCTGAGGCAATAGTCCTTCACTCAGCTGAACTTCAGGGAGGCACCTTTGCCAGTGCAGCTACCCCACAGGGTGAACCTCTAGTATTTCAAGTAAAAATGATGGGACAGTTCTTCCAATCAATGTAGTAGTCAATAAAAAAAAAAAGTAGATATTGGAAAGAACAATAGGTTGAAGGCTCCTTACCTTCTAATTCTGATTGATTTGGTATTTTTAGGCTTTCTAGTGCCATGATGAGAACTGATAACATAATTTGGTAGAGGAATTCTCTTGATCCCTTAGCTCCAAGCATTAAATATCCTGAAACTCATGCAAAAAATCACAGGAGTTTTCAATAACTTTGAGAAATGGCAATCAAAGCAGGACTGAGATCCCCATGGGAGACAAATGGTGGGCAGCATGCCTCACTTTTTCTTAATCAACCTGTAAATTGATGGCATTACAGAAGTGGTGGCAAGGTAGGAACTGCAAGAACCTTGATGCTTAGGGCACCACCTCTTTTGAAGCAAAATTGTTAGCTTCTCTGAAGCATGGCAGATGCTCTTTCTGCTCCCGTAGCTGATTAATTATATTAAGTCTCTCTTGTTTCCAAGAACTTAAACAGACCAATAGTCTCTGCCACTGAAAGTATCACTTGAGGAGATCCACAGGAGAGGACCCTCCACACAATGTGACTGGTGAAAGCACTCTGGTGTGCTTAAGGACAGGCTGTAAGCTTATAGCTTAATGTTTGTGTTTTAAAAATAAGAGGTGATCCAAGGAAACAAAAGTAATCTAAATTTCACTTTTCAGTCATCTCTTTCAAGATGACTGGGGATTACTTAATATTTTATCCTCTGTAGTCAATACCAAGTGCAGCATTTTGATACATTAATTGAGGGAAGCATAATCTGTTTGATAGCTTGGACATCATTCTGGTTAATTCAGGAGAACCTGAGCCAATTCTGATACTATAGGTGGAACTGTAGCGTTCTCTACAATATAAAGATACTTTCCACTTCCTTCTTTTCTTTTCCATATACCCTATCAAGTTTTAATCCTTCAGGTTGAAGTTTTCCATAATTGGTGTTTACTTCCAGCACAGGTTTTATTGTTTCTTGCTTTTTTTTTTTTGCCTTTTTTTTTTTTTTAAAGATTAAAGACAGTATCATAGTGCAGAATGAATAAATGGGTATTCAAATGCTTGAGTTCTTATGTAGGTCCTTTGTACAGTGTATCTTTGCATATTGTGTATAAATTATTAAAATAACACCATTGTTTGCTTGGTATTCAAAACATAACTTACCATCAAGTGTAACAATTCAGCAGCTACTGTTCTCCTTAGGAGAAAAAGTCAAAAGTTTGCTGAAAATGGATTCAGTTTCTGTTTGAGATTAAGCTCTTTTTTTTTTGTTGTATAAGCTAATATTTTGTCTTCTTTTTACTATGGCAGCACTAGTTAAATCAGACCCTGCTGGTGAATTGCAAAGAAATAAATCACAACAGACATTAATCTAGATGAGGGCTAAGTAATTAACTTCGTAGAAGGGTGGCGTATACTCTGTCTGTGACACTGGACTGACTGCTGTGCATAGAATAAATGCAGTATTTAGGCTGCCTATGGTATTCCACCCCTTCAATTAAGTAAACAAATATATATAGAGCTACTCTGGAGTGTATCCTTTGTGGTCTAAACACTGTATCTCATTAAAATCATCTGCATGCAGTATGTGGGGTTTGAGTTCCTGCTAGTGGTTTCATCCATTGTTAACAATGATGCTCGGCTCTCCCAAGAGTTAAATACAGTGGTACCATAGTTATGTGAAAAGGGTGCTCTTGGTTACTTTGGTGGCCATTTCGTTACATATTACCTCCCACTTTGTTTCCATCCATGTGTGTGGCAAAGGGTGTTGCCTGGAAAAATATAGGCTTTTTCAGGAAAAAAAAAATCCATATAGGTTGAGAAAAATATCAAAGGCGGTCTGTAATTGATTCTGGGGGGCAAGACCAGGGCCAGAATAGGTGCATGCTTGCCTGCTCTCTGTGTGCATATCAAGATATTTAATATTTATGTATCTGTTTTCACCTCAGTGATGGTGATAAAACATCTGTTGAACTCTGGAAGATAGGGTCAGTTGCTTAAAGTGGAACTATAATTCTTGGTTTTCATTTTTAAGTATTACGATCCTCATTCTGCAAGTGTTCTCTTTTACCCAGAAAATTAGACCGATTGTCTGTTCTACTTTTTAGAAAACATCAAGCTGAAGTAGTTATATTTTATCATCATTAAAAATATTTTTACCTACAATGTCATAACTGCATTCAGATCTTAATCCATTGCACAAAGTATTTGCAGCAGATTTCTTTTCAATACAGCACTTAATTTTAGAGGGTGATATGGACAATGTAGGTTGACAAAAATTCTGCTTAGAGAAAATAGCTAAAATGATATTCACCTGAAGCTACATTTATTTGATGATGCTATTAAATTGAAAGACACAAATAACTTAGTGTGAAGTCTGAGATTTTAATTGTTAAAGTTAGTTTACCAGACTTGGTGTTTTCCACAAACTCAAATTAATCTGAATATCTTCTAAGTTTTAATTAGCTGTCTCTTCAAAGAGTGTTTAACTTGCCCTTCTCAAAAGTTATAATAGCAACAGAGTATTTTGGAGACTAGAGGAACATTAATTTTCATATAGTTTTTATTTTCCCTGCTGGATATGAGATTTTTTTTGCAAATAAGGTTGTGTTGAAGTGGAGAGAAGTAAACAGGATTGTCTAAAATAAGATCAGCCTTTGCCTCTAAACAACAACAAACCCAAATGCAACTAATAAAAGTTGCATGTTAATCAGAAAGTTTCTGATCTCTAGGAACATGGTGACCAGCTATAGAAACCCATCAACTTAGATCAGAACAAGTTTTTCTATATACAAAAACAAGAAAGCATTGTACTTCTACGAAATGTGTTTGAATGGGTCACAGATTTTTTAACTCGGGAACCGCTGTCACCCTTAGAGTGTATCTTGGACCACCATGCAGGCTTGTCTGCAAACGTCTAATTGAAAACAGTGTGTGGCAATGCAGTTGCGCGGGCCGGCTGCAGACCACATACTTTGGCAGATCGTTCCAAGTCGTGGTGTAACGGTTCACTTTCAGATTCTCCTTTTACACCTGTGTCCACGGGACATGTCTGTTAGAAGTGATCATAGACGGTTCTGGTTGGAAAAATTTGCCTCTTCAGAACAACCCCTCAGTCAGAGACAACACTGAGGAAGTTCTTCCCACGGCTATTTTTGCTTTTGAGGTGTCTGAACTCTAGGTGAAGATGAAAAAAATGTGATTCTTAACTTGGTGATTGGGATTGCACGATACTTTCACCAGTGATCAGCGCTGCATGTTATGAACCAGTGTCTCAGTGACAGGTAGATTGACCCACGATGAAGAGTCATTAAAAAGGAGATGCAATAGGCTGAACACGGATGATTGTGCTCCCTTTGAGCCTATGGGACACTGGTTTCTCCAAAGTGGAGGCTGCCGCTGCTGAAATTGCATTTTATCTCCTTCTCAGGAGAGTCCCCAGCCTTCAGAGAGCTGTGCTGGACAGGAGCATGAAGGGATGAAGGCAGGAAGAGTTTGTCTGCTCCCATCCCAAAGATTTACAGGCTCCAGGGAAGGCGAGGAGCCAGGAATAAAGTGAAATATCCTCAATGAATAATTCATTTGCTGGAAAGTGGTTTTTCAGGGAAACTGAAGCTATACAGAGATTTGGACAAATTGAGCTGAAACTCTCAGCCATAAAAAAGACGGATAGGAGCGGAATATAGAAAAATCTTGAAATATGTTGTAATATCTTATTTCAACGTTCTGGATAGATTCCTTTAAAAAGCACATTCAAAGGTTTTTTTTGGTCTCAAAATCATTACTTTTTCTTTTTTTTTTTTTTAAATAGACCTAACTTAAAACAGCAAATGTTACTAGAAGGTGTTAAATGATCTGAAAATGAAAGGTATTTATGTTGATTTCTGTCTTCAGGCACTGGTTTTCTGTTGCTTTTCTGCTTGCTTGGGGAGCCCAGCACTAGCTGACACAAATGGCAGCATCGAGAGTTGTCTGGTCAGAGCATCTCCTTTTCCTGAGTTCTGTCTTAACAGTCTTAAGAATAGTAGTGTTCAGTGAAGTTGCTAATAGCACAGTTTCTGGGAAAATATGGGAAATACAGTTTGTAAGATCTCTGGTGTTTGGATTGGAAGCTCTACACGCACAGGAAATCTCTGCCTTGACAAGAAGATGGAGGGGGCTGTTCCTGGTGAAACTCACATCCATGCTGCTACCTGTGACTAGCTGGCTGGCGAGCCTCGGGGCGAGATGGGTCTGTTACTCTTACTAGATGCACATAAACCATCTCCTTGGTCAGTACTAGCATCGAGGGGGGCACATGTTTGTGCTTCAGGGCTGGAAAGCTAACAAGTAAGTGAAGTGCTTGGCTAGAGTGATCACCCAGGAAACACAGAGAAGCTTCAGAAGGTTCAAAAATCCAAGGGCTCTGTGGTGGCACTGTAAGATACCGTTTTGTTGTTCACTGCATAAATCACATAGTATTGTGACACATCGGCAAGGCAAAGCCAGGCGCTTGTCAGGAAGATCCTGGTGGTCATTTCCCTTGGGTCTGGTCATTTTATCCTTTACCTACAGTAGAGAATAGGCTCAAGTTGGAACAATCTTACCTTTAAACTTTACAAGCCTTGTTGCTTCAAAGTCTGAACTCTGAAAAATGAGCTGGGGGGACCTACTGTGGTTGACCTATGTGGCCTAGCTAGACAAATCCCTTCTTTCCAAATCTAGATGTTGTTTAGATCTTCTCCAGTCTTGAAAGAACAGCTCAACACATTATCACCCAAAACAGAAGAGGGTGAGAATGATACTAGAGACAAGGGGCTTCTAGCTGGCCAGGAAACAGTCACCTCTAGCAGATGGGAAGGGGAACAAGAGGATGGGGTTGATCTCAGCTCCTAATTTACAATCCTTTTGCTGTTGCATCCCATCATCTTACTTTCTAGGCCCTTTGTATTGTGTTCTGTCCAGTCAAGAGTTGCCTTCTCTTGGTATATGTACATATGGTGGACTGGGTAAACACAGGCTGGGAAAGATTCACATAGGTATAATGTTATTTCTCTATAATAAGATAAACTGGTAACTGTAACACCTCGCAGGAATAGGCAGAAATCTATTTAGTGTTACTCTCTGGAGGCCACCCCTGGGCTTGCTGAAATTACCAGTCTTTCTCTCTGGTGCTTAATATTAATTGTGGCTGCTGCATATCAGCCCTCGTGTGCAGCATACAGCCAGTCTCAATCTGGGGGCTCAACGGAGCTCACTTTGCGTGGGGGTCTGAAGACTGCAGGCTGGGAGGTGCTGCCCAGGGAGGCTTTCCTTTTCCAGCCACGTTATTTGAGGTGCACCGTTCAGCCAGGAGGAGCGTTCTGGAGAGTTATCTTTTCTAATCCAAAATCTGCTTATCTAAAAATAAAGTAATGGAGGTGGTAGAAAAATTAATTCTGAGAGTTTGCATCATGTAAATCAGTTTTTTAATATCAGCAAGAAAAACAGTTTGTGAACTAGTTTAAATGATAAAATCTTAAATGTGTCTAGTATTTAGTATGTTACATGTCTTTGTTACTTGTTATACATTATTGATCATGTAGGAAGCACAGATACTCATAGATGTTCAGTGCTTTTGGAAGAATATTTTATGAAAATGAATTGGGGGAGGAGATCTAAAAAGTTGAAAGTGACATAAAGAAAACTTTTTTTTTTTTTTTTTTTAGAAATAAGAGACCCCAATTGTCCTGAGTTAAATATCTTCACCCAATTAAAAATGGGTCACCATCCTAACATCTTGAGAAGATGTTTTCCTATACTAAATTCTCACTCCTGTAACCAGCTGAGCACATGTAACTTCACAAGCAGAAGCAGGTTTATTTGGATGTGTAAACTTGTAGTCACACTTGCAGGTCAGTAGTCTTGCAGCCTGAACTCTTTCAGTATTTTAAAAGCCAGACAAAAGACAAAAGTACCCCTCTCCAACAGCTTAACAGACAAAGTTTGGCTAAAGTCGCCACCTTGCTTTGATAATACTGGTTTTCCTCATTAGAATTACTATCATCTCACACAACCTAAATGTACCATGGTATTTAAGTTAAAGCAGTGTGAGTAATTCAGTCAATTAATTAGGTGCTGGTAGCGCTTACCTTCCGTTGTAAAGGGATCAAAGGAGAACAATTAATAGCATTTATTTTCTTGTTCTGCTCCATACCTTAGTCATTCAAATAACCTTCTGCCCCAAATGTTAATATAAGTTACTACATTAAGTTATTATGCTTTGGTGAACATTTCTACCCTGTGTTGACATCATGACTGCTGAGACTCAACACGTGCTGCTTTGTAGTAACTGGAAGTGGACAGAAAAATGGCAAAAATGCCAAATGAGTGAGGAACACCCAGCTAGCTCAAAACCTTTGCCCTTCCTCTATGAAGTATCTCCTCGTTTCTTCCACCCCTGCTCTGGTATTTACAGAAAAAAACTTGTGTGAAGAAGCTGAAAGGAAGATTCCACAGATAGACCCAGGCCTCTAACACCTGTGAGTGTCAGTGTGCCTGGCTGAAGGAACTTGACTGGAAAATGACTGTAAGGGGAGCATTAATTCAGACAAGAATTTGAATTGGAGTTTGTGGATGCTTTTGTTTTTTATTTGTGGTCTTTTTCTGTATAACTGTTGTGGTTCAGTATTAGGGCCTTCACAGAAAGAAAGGGGGGTAGAAGAGTAAAAGTAATTTTTTCCTTTGACTTCATTATTACCAAGGTTTCCTTCTGCATCCCTGAGGAATTTATATTAGAGAGGTTTATTCTACTAACAGTCTATTAGCAGGATTGGCCCCTCATTGAAAGCATGATGCAGTGCGTGAGATTAAATAAGGTAAAATTAAAATAAGACACAGTTCTAAGTAATTAGATTGTGTGTGAGCATTGAGTATTTTCATCTCTGTGCTAAAGGTGTTCACTTCAATCATTAATTGTTTTGTGAACCGAGTCATTAAAAATGGCCCAGGTCTTGCTAACACTGTCAGCTAACAGTAATGCATGTAATGCATACCTTTGTAGAAAGACTCCTCAAGTTTGAGATACCAGGTTGTTTTAATAGGCTAGACTTGATTTTATTTGTCTATGGCCACGCTGTGGAGCAAAGGAAATTAAATGATCTCAATGTCATAAATATATTTCTTTTTTTTTCTTTAGAGTGACATATTGTTTTCTTCAGCCATTTAATACAATGTAATGCTGTTTAGGACTTTAAAAGACAAGGAGAAGTGAGGCTTTATTAAATTCAGTAAGTCCTTTGCCTAGGATATTGTTCCACTTTAATGTTTTTACTACTTGAAATAAGTGAGACTCATTTCACATTTTCATTCATTCAGGAGTTTGATAAGTGATAGTGCCATACACATCACAAGAAATAAAATCTTTTAGGACACAAGCAATAGTAACAGGGAAATTGCCATACAGCTGGGTTTGGTTGCATCTATGATAGAAGGTTCTCTGCACTGTCCCTTAACGTACTATACAGTAGCTTTTATAGGCATGTGGCTGTGACCAAACCTGTGCTGTCAATACTTGTGTGTTGGTGCACTGACCTCCATTCTGGTGTTAACATTTCCTTCTGCTGAAGGTTTTTGAAAGAACAGAGCTATCTTTCAAATAAAGACCATAACAGATCCACATCTGTGCATGTAAGTGTGAGAGACAGTTGTCTCAAATGATTTACTCCTGTAACTCTGGTCTCCATTCCTGGGAAAAGTAAAGGAGAAAAATGCAAAAAGTGGAAGACAAGGAAGGAAAATGCAGAGTGTGCAGTGACATTTATTATTGAGGGCTGAACTGGCTTTCACACAGACTGCATTTCTCACTGTAGCCTTAGTAAATGCTGAACTGTACTATATTCAGTGTTTCAACAGGCAAAACCCCAAACTTGTACACCAGCCCTTCGTAATGTAACTGAGTCACTGATATATGCACTATACATGGGAAGCTTTTAAACACATGCTATGTTTTTTCCCCAAAATATTGGATGTAGAGGCAAAGCTAGATACAAAGTAGTTGAAAAACTCATCAACATGAGTGAGATACAAAGGAGATATTTAGATCCAGTATTGCAAATTCTTGGCCATACGATTGACGCTGAACTTGGAGCAGTGTACGTGGAGCTTTCACCTGTGGTTAACATTGGGCATATACACAAGCTCTTTCCCCAGCTGGGCTTGCTAGTTCATGTAATAGATCCTTTTTGTAGTCTCCAGTTAATATGTATTGCTGTTGGGATGTAAAGAGAAGAGGATAAATTGACTGCATTCCAGTACAGTGTACCATACAGCCTTGTGTGCACCTATAATCTGCTAGTGCCAAATGGACGTAGTTAGCCAGCCATCTGTGTGGCATTTTTGGTGGTGTTTTAAAAGGAGTAAGTCAGTACAGATTGAATATTGGTACCACAAACTGGATTAGCTAAGGTCATACTCATTCTTTAGTCTAAAGGCATCCATTTGCTAAGGTGGACAGCATTTTATTATATGCCCCATAGTTTCCAAGCAGTTGCCTTCTTCAGTACCAAGCACTGCATAGTATCTTGAAACAGTTATTTTTTCATATTATATTCAGGACATCATCACAGGGCTTCAAGAGGGCAGTAAAAATGTGCATGGTTCATCAGGATGCTTGTTGCTGTTTTCTGGAATTTGAGTTAATGAAAACAAAGTTTGAGAAAACTGCTTGCGGGTTCCCCCCCGCCCCCCCCAATTACCTCAATCCCAGTTTGCATTATCTTCCAGAAATTGCCGTGTTGGATCCAGCGGGAAATGACTGCAGTATTATTTTGCCATAGCACTAAAGCATTTTGTCTGGAAGTTTAGCTATTTAGATTACATGTCCCTCTTGAAGCCTAATGTTCAAGAGCTCTTCATTAGAAACATCAATAGTATTAAATGGAAACGGATCTTGCATCATGATGTAAAAAATCAGACCAGTAATGCAGTATCCAGTTGGTATAACATTTCCATGAGAATGCATTTCTTGTAATTGTGAATTCCTTAACATAGAGGAGGGTAACTAAAATAACACAATATATTTATTTTACTATTAAGAGCTTTAATGAACTTCAGGAAAATATTTTCAATACAGTGTTGTAAAAGCTCTGTTACCTTACACACATTGACCTCGGTCCTGCAAACAATTACACTTGGGCACAGCCTCGCTGACTTCAAATGGCCAGCTCACCCATGTGAAGTTAAACGTACATGTATATACTTGTAGAGATCAAGGCCTCGCCTTAGTTTGGAAAATCTGAAATATTTTAACCAAGGGGTAGATTTTGCAAAAACACTCCAGCAAGAAACTTTTCCTTAAAATCGAACAGATAAAGCTTTTTTTCTCTGCCATTGACTGTAGATGCTCCTTCTAGCTGGTACTGAATAAGAAGCTGCCAGATTTGTCCTGGGAACTCGGCAGCACGTTACGGCGTAACCAACCCACAGCGGGTTGGTGAGGCCCATGCCTCGGTCCTTCAGCATGCACAACGGCACTGCTTGCGGTAGGAGCTCTCCTGAAAGGAGGTGCCTCGATTTTGGGCCAGAGCGATAACCGGTCTCGCCACGCGGTCTCTTAATTCCCTGTCGGTTTCTCCCCCAGCTGGCTGTTCCACACAACGATGAGTGGACCCGCTTCGCTCGGACCTTGGTGGAAATCCGCGCCAACCGAGCAGACAGTGAAGAGGAAGGGGCGGTGGAGCTGTCAGCCTAGAGGAAGAGAAGGAGCAGCGCCCGCCATCGCCAGAACAGCAGCTTTCCCCCACTGAGTACGCCGGTGTTCGGTGTCAGAGTCAGTCTTGCTGTGGCTTTTGATGCCAGTGTACGTGCCAGTATTGCTCAAAGCATTCCATATTAATCACGCTGCTTTACACAAGGCTGAAAATATCCAGAGCATTTTCATACTTTATATTTCTGTCTGAAAAGTAAGAAAGAAAAGACAAATCAACCCTTTATGGGTTTAGTTGTTGCCTTTTAACTACTTAGTAGCTGTATTTAATAGCTAGGAACCCCTGGTTAAACTTGTGCTCACATTGCCCTTCTGGCATAGTCCTATTAAATCCATATGAAGCCAGATATGATTATGTGCAGATGTTGTGTGCTTCACTGTATGGGACTGGGCCAAAGACTTTAGATGTGGTGTTTCACATGGTGACTTACATTATGAATGGATGTACTATACGAAAGTTGCTGCTCCTTATTTATTGCAGTGTGCTGCATGGAACATATTTATTTGAAAGCATTAAAATAAACGATCCTAAAGCATGTGCATAATGAGAGAACTGCATTGTCTGTGTGCTGCTGTAGAGGTTACATTAAAGTCCACATAACAATTACAGTACATCAGTTGTGTTTAAGATGTAAGATCTATAAAGGTTGGCTTGAGTGGATGGAATGAGTTTCCTTTTTTTTTTTTTTAAGATGCCTATTATTTCTAGGCACTTTAACTATATTTCAAATACAGTTGGTCACTGATACTTGTCATGCAAGTTAACACTAACAGTCTGACAAAGGGTTGTGGTTCCTGAGTATGACACTAGTATTGCCAATAAAATGTATCAAGCCTGTTCTGTCGCAGTGTGGTTAATCTTTCCTTGCCAGCAGTGCTCAGCTTGTTCATTACCGGTCACTGGCGAGGCACTGGGAAAATGTGACTGCCCTGACTGGCAGAATGCTCATGCAGCTGCTATGTAAATAGATACCTTTGGCTATGGGGACTGCCAGTAATGGCCTTGCATGCATCAGATCCTGCTACACATTTTACATGAGCAGACGCTAATCCATGTCAACTTCTAGATTTGATTTTTTTTTTTTTCCATTCCTAGCTGTGCATGCTTATGTGCACACATGTGCACAACACACGTGCACATGCAGAGCAGTACCATGCTGCCATATGCGCTAAAAGAAAAGGAATAGGAACGACAAGGCCTCCTCAAACTGTCCTGAAAGACAGGTTGGGATAGGGGACAAGGGAATATTCTCCTTTATGACAAGCTCTTGTGGCTTGAGCAAAGCAGTAGGGTTCAGGCTGATGCCATTGAGTGCTGTGACGCAGAGGGGCGTTGATGAATGCTAACCTTGGTGGTGAGGCTGCTAGTTATGTTGGCATCACAACATTATGGTGAGCCACAGCACGGCTCTGACACCTGGGTTTAACACTGGTTCACGCTCCCTTGGGCAGGCAGGTGAACCGTTACAGCAAGAAACGCTTGAAAGTCAGACAGCAACAAAGATTTTGTACGTAAGTTTGCTGGGAACTGTGTCTTGTCTTTAGGCAGTCGTGTTGAGGAATATATCATCTAGTGCTCTTCAGAACTATGGTCACACCCGGAACCACTGGGAAGTCTCTGCACTGTGAAAAGCCAGAGCAGGCTAAGAAATTGAATGCTTTGAAGAAGCTGGATTTCCCTTAGTCTCTTGGTGGTTAGAAGTAACTCCCAGTGAGAGTGCATGGGCTTGTCTCTTCATGGTGGGACTTGAAGATATGTCCCAGTGCTTGTGGACACGCAATCTGAAGCTACCTCCCACTGCCCATGGAAGCATCCTGCCCATTGGGCTGTGGTAAGCAGGGTCTTCCCCCGATGAACTAGTTCACACAGCACAGATACATCTGTCGTTGGTCTGGTGGCTCCATGAGGCTGGAGCCGCGCGTTAGGGACCCTTGTGTTCCAGCTGTTCCCCTGGGTGCTTTGGGAGCTGTCCTGAAGAACCAGCACAGCATTCGCAGCACTTTTGTAGCTTAAAGGTGAATGCTAATAAGCAACCAGTGGAGACACCTGTAAAGCAGCAGTTTAGAGCTCATCTATGGGTTGGTTTCTTTCCCCAGTTTTTCCTTGTTTTCCTTTCAAAAACTGTAAGAGTTGTTTATGTATGTGGCAAAGCAGATCCACTGCAAAGCGGGAGGCATGCTTTGACCGTTAGTGGGTCACAAGATTAGGAACATGTGCGCACCCAGATACACAGCCAACTAGTGGTGTCACTGGGGAGAAGAGGTGGGTAGCTCACTACCCTTTAGCTCCCTACGGTAAATCCACATCTGAAAGTGTGGGGACACTGTGTGAGAGTATGCGAGTATGCTGCTGTGTAAAGGGAAGGGTGTTTAGTTGATGTTGTCTGCCATTCATAACCAGTGCAGTGGAAGTGGTCAGCAAATTTGCTTCCACTTTTTCTGTATTACCGTTCAGATTTTGGAACCTAAGGCGGGGGGGGGGGGGGGGGGGGAGCTGCATGTTCACCTTCCAAGCTCTCCCTACTTTATACCATTAATAGCTTGTAAAATGGTTTTAAGAGCAGCCTCAGAAGACCTTCAGCATTTGCTGCTGTGTGCAAATGAATATGAACAAAGTCCCTCTTTTTTTTTATTTTTCTCTCCTCCTTCTTTTGAGTGGGGTTCAGCAGTACCCAGAGGGAACAAGGAAAAGATCCAGATTTCCACAGAAATGACCAGGTTTGTATATACAGAGCAACATGAAAGGGCCATTACAGGCAGCTGAAGCAGATGGAAGAGCACCCCAGAAGAACAAGAGGCATTTACCCCACTTCTGCTGGTCATGATTGCCATGCGGTGGAGATTCTGATCAGCCCTCGTTGCTGCCTTTCCAGGAATCTCCAACAGTTTTTGTTTGGTTGATTGATTTTCCTGCGGCTAAACAAATAGCTCCACCTTACTGGCTTGCCAAAACAGCCCGTATGACAAGATGTTCCTCAGAATCTGCCTGGTAGGGAAATAAATGCAAAATTACCCTTTATTTTCAACAAAGAGAAAGCATCTTCTCCAGGCTCTTTCACCTACAAACATCCAGAGAACAGAAGGAAGAGCATGAACAGTATGCCCCATGCTTTAGCACTGCCAGCATGAACAGTATGCCCCATGCTTTAGCACTGCCACGACGCTGCCATGCCTTCTCCAGGCATGGAATGAGTTAGAAAACAGCCTGGCGCTACTTTGGGGCCACTGCAAGTGAGCTTTCTGTGAAGGACAAAAACTGCGCGCTCAGAGTGAGCTGGAGAGCGCATCATAACCAGAAGGGTAAGGAAGAGCAAACCCAAGCAGGGAAGAAGGAGGCAAGTGGCACATGAAGATAAGCAATGTGGGCTAAGAAGGGAAAGGCTGAATTGAGGTACGGGATGAAGGAGAGGCCCGGTTGGCTGGAATAAAGTTAATTTTCGTTTTAGTAGCTGGTACAGTGTTATGTTTTGGATTCAGTACGAGAACAATGTTGATAACACACTGAAGTTTTAGTTGTTGCTAAGCGGTGTTTATAATAAGTCAAGGACTTTTCAGCTTCTCATGCTGCCCTGCCTGTGGAGGCTGGGGGTGCACAAGAAACTGGGAGGGGACACAGCCAGGACGGCTGACCCAAACTGGCCAAAGGGGTATTCCATACCATGTGACGTCATGCCCAGTATATAAACTGGGGGGAGTTGGCCAGGGGGCACCACAGCTTGGCGATTGGCGGGGCATCAGTCGGCGGGTTGTGAGCAATTGTATTGTGCATCACTTGTTTTGTATATTCCAATTCTTTTATTATTATTGTTGTCATTTATTGTTATCATTACTACTCTCTTCCTTTCTGTCCTATTAAATTGTGTTTATCTCAACCCACAAGTTTTATTCCCCCGCCCCCCCAATTCTCTCCCCCTTCCACTGTGGTGGGGGGAGTGGGCGAGCGGCTGTGTGGTGCTTAGCTGCCAGCTGGGGTTAAACAGGACAGTGTGGAAGAGACCACTGTCCTGTGCTTGGTGAAGGGAAGACCAGATTCTCCCTTGATTTCAGCGCCAAGGATCAAAGCCACACCAACACGAGTGAGAAGCATAGGAATGGCGTGGCCAGGGACTTGGGATTTGTTCTGAAAGGAGCTGCAGGCATTAGCTAAAAGGGGAAGCAGGGTTACTTCACCTTCGTGACATGTACCCTGTTCAAGAAACCCCCACGGTAACAGAGGAAGAAGACGATGGCCAGGGCACAGTGAAAGAGTAACCTCCAATTTGGCCAGGACACACAAAAATTGAGCACGGGGCTGGAATGCCAGGCCCATCATGTAAATAATAGCACTTACTTAGACCAAGTAGATGCTTGAAAGGTGGAAACGAAATGGGCTGCTTCCTGAGTCTGAGAGCACCACGGACATCCCCATGGAAAGGCCATCACGTCAGAGCAACTGTTTGCTGCTTGAGATTAGGCTCAGCAGGACTGCCTCTCGCCTGTTACTTCAAAGAGAAAAGGCATGGGGAACAAATGGTGCTGGGTCACAATGATTCAGGAGCTGCAGCATTTTCTGCAGGGTACTCAGCAAGCGCTCCATGGAGAATCTTCCAAGATGAAAGGTACTTCCTCCTGGGTCTCAAAACCAACGCCCCCAGCATTTCCTACTTCTGAAAACACAGCACCCCTGACCACGTCCTGGAACACCATGAGCTCTTACTGCAAAGGACAGCCTGCATCTCTAGTGCTATGGAAACAACTGGCAATAGGTTCTTTCACCCAAGACATACGGGAAAAGCTCTTGAGTTTTAGCAACTTTAGATACAAAGCAAACACAGCAGAAAACTGGAAACCGCTCACAGAGCCAGATGGCATCCCACCTAGAGTGGCCTGGTCCCTACTGACCAGTGACAGACAAAGGAGACTCTGCTATCACCGGGGCAGCATCAGTCCTAAGGAAGGACTCGGTGCCTAATGGTGCTATGGGGGTAGTAGCCCATCCTTAGGAAGCTTACAGGACTGGTTCTCCTTCAAAGACATAAGCAGAGCTACTTCTGTAGTAGCACCACCATGTCTGGTATGCACTGTCTGCACAGCCTGGGGGGTGTGAGTGAGCATGGAGGGACGCCAGGCAGCCCTTTGCAATATAACTACAGCAGCTGGAATGAATCTTGCAAGCAATGGTAGTGCTTCCTGGTGCGATGAGGAATAGTGCAAGGAGCGGTTAAAATGATGAACACACTTCTTAAAATGCCATCGCTGTCTGAAGGGCAACACACACCTTGGTAACAGCCTCGCATTCAGCACTGGGAGAGGCTGCCCATGCTCACAGCCTGAGCTCTCTGCTGGCCACTGGGCAGAAAGCAGAACCACCATATGGCACGTGGCGTTAAAGAAACCACTTCTTCTCAGGCTGCTTCTGTGTTATTTCCTGTGTTTGAAGCTCTCTGGAGACACTTAAAGTACAAATGTCTTGAGATTTCTGTATTCTCAACCATTAAATAACTTACAAATGATCACCGTCTCTGGAAGTCGTCTTCTAGCTTATGCAAAAATGGCAAATATTTCAACCGAAAACAGAGTCTGAATTTCACAGTGGTGTTTAAACAGCAAGGTTGGAGGATTCCTGTTCATCCCTCTGCCACGTGTGCATTGGAGAGCTGAGGAGCTCAGCAGTAAGCACTGTGACATGCATGCACATCATGGAGCGTATGGCAGGGACGTTCCCAAGCAGGCTGTCCCCTCCTAAGGAAGATGCAGAGCAGTTTGTCGGGTTTTGTAATTTTAGCAGGTTTAGAAAAACCTGCCCAAGTTATTTTTGAAGCCTGTGGTATGTTTGCTCACAAAAGTGTTCCTGCAAACCATCAACATTAAGTCTGCTTAAACCCAACCCATTCCCCAGGGTCCAGGCAGAAAACCATCCCTCAGCTTCTGCTGCACTGTGAAACACAAATACAGGGTAACTGCTTCAGGGACACCCCCACCCCACTCTCATGCTGATAGGTGACATCATCAATGTTTGATCATTTTTTTCTGGAAGTGCTGTCACAGGGAGTTAGCTGGACTGCAGGAAGTAAGCTAGGTTACATTTTATCCCATTCCTCCCACACTTCATGTAACTCACCCAGAAACCCAAAGAGGACAAACATCTAAACATTGTCCTTGGGGCCTTTTGTTTGTTTGTAAGGCAATCTTACAATTTCTTGGCCTGTAAGCTTTTCAGAGCAGGAATGCATCCTTTTGTGTCTGGAGGAAGCCGACTATGGGCACAGATCTTCCCCAAGATCTCCGGGCAGAACTGTAGTGTGGTTTGAAACGTTTTGAACTGGGTTGCGTGTTAACGAAGCAGTCACTGGCTCTTCAACCCTTCTGCTCCTGCCTCCATCATCTACTGGCCCTGAAAAGAAGGGCAGAAGGACACAACAACCCCCCAGAAGACAGCTAATGGGGAGGGAAGGGCCACCACAGGTGGTGGCAGGGGTGTCAGTCCAGCCTTGCTCATCTGCTGCCAGGGAGAAGATGAAGGCTGTGGCCTTCTGAGATGGACCTGCCGTAGGAGAGCTGCACCTGAGCTTTGTCCCAGGGTGGGGAGCTTCGTCCCTTCATCCCTGGAATAAAGGACAAGTCATAAATATACAGCCAGGCCTGGGAAAGAGAGGGCAGCAGTAGGCAGGGGAATGGGTCCGAGTTCTGATTTGCTTTGTAAAACACAAGCAACGATCTTTATCACACCAGCCAAGGAGTTGTGCAAGTCTTACAATAACCCAGCTCTAATTCCTCTTCTGTTCCCAGCTGCGAGGCCCCGGCTGCGTTGCGGTTTGGCGTTAGGCAGCAGAGAGGGACGTGCTCTGGTCGGTGCAGCCTGGGTGTCCCTCTCTCCATGCTCCACGAGGAAGGAGCAGCTGCCGGCTGAACCCACGCACATGGCCAGGCGCTTCCTCTCCCGGCCCGGGCGAACATGCAGCTCAGTACTCGGGCATTCTCCCTGAGCTGCTGACTTTGCACAGAAACCCTTCACAAGGTACGTCAGGCAAAAGTGAGGGATGAAGTGTAAAACGAGCTCCTAAAGAGCCTAAAATCTCAAGTGTCAAGCACAGGCAGCTCCCGGTGAGAAAGTTTAACTTTTATGACAAGCCTTAACCAAAAATCCTGACAGTTAATTTTGCGGTAATACAAGGGGCAGGGTTTTTTTCCCCATTGCTGAAACGAAGGAGCTGTCATTTGGAGAGACTCGGATATACAGGGTTGAGAGGGAGCAGCCGGCGGCTGTCAGAGCACAGCGCAGAGTCTCTGCACACTGGTTTAGCCAGACTCCAAGATGAAGCTGCAGGTAGATGTCATCTTCTCCCCTCGCTTTCACATGCGTGAGTACTGCAGATGCTACTCCTGCCATGACTCCATTTCACCAGTAAATTCAAAATGCAAATTAGTCCAAGAGAATAATTTTCACAATGACCCAAACACAAATACAACAATAGAGTGATTTCCATTTCAGTATTTCCATAAGTTATAGTACAACAATGTGATACTGCATGCCTAACCCCTTTGTCTGCAATGATAATGCATCTATGCATTCCCTCAGTTTATAGTCAACATTGAAGGCACGCACCCCAAGAAGACAAGCAAGACCAAATTCTTCCTGGTCTTAAGAGGTATCACAGGAGACATCCAACAGTACCTTCAACTGACTAGGTAGTCAGACTGTTCATAACACATTAACCTCCCTGTAGAAGTAAAGGTCAAAATATCAAAGCTTACTCCAATCCTGGTTTTTGACTGAGAAAAAATTTCTTTTTTTCAGCGACATCTACACCAACAGATGTCTTTT